>NW_002987866.1:249592-291298 GCF_000006295.1 Pediculus humanus corporis | reverse complement strand
TATTATTATTATTTTCAATCGTTATAATAATAATATTTATCGATAATTAATAAAAAAAATTTTTTTTTTGTTTGTTAAACGCTGCCTCCCAAATTTTCTGTTTGTTTGTTTTGTTAATTAAAAAAAAAATTAATTAAAAATTAAAAAAAAAAAACCCTTTAATCTTTTATAAAAAAAAATTATATATTTATATATATACATATAAATACTTGATTTGTTTTTAAATTTATTATCATTATTATCATCATCATTATTGTTGTATATAATAATAACAATTTATATTATTGATTGTTTTTAATAATAAAAGTGTTTGTTTGTTAATTTAAATGTTATAAATAAGTATATCTTAATGTGTCTTGATAATAATAATAATATATATATAAATATAAATAATAATAATAATTTTTTTAATATTTATTTTAAATAACGGTCCTTTTTGCATGAGAATTTTTTTTTTTTAAATAAATGAAGTTAGGAAAAGAAAAGGATAGACTAAATTAAAGAAAGGATAGTAATTGTATTATTATTATTATTACACTAGTTTTGCCTTTTCAATATATTGGCCTTTAAGAGGTTTGTCATTTTATTATATATAAATATATTTTTAATAAAAATATTTGGCTGCAATGAGTAGTTTAGGGTAGTAATAAACAATTTTAAATATTTCGCATGAGAGCATAAGTAAAGTTATGCTGCGTTGTCAATATATAAATTATTAAATTATCTATTTAATGATTTATTAACATTTAATTAACGATTACTATTAATAAAAATAATAAGTTAAAGGTTCATCGTTTGAACTTTGAATTTATCAAATTTTATCAAATCCCGTCTCATATATAAACACGTTTTAAATTCATAACCGCCATAAATTGAAGGTAATTTAGGTTGTAAAAAATAAAAAAAGTTTTGAAACAATTTTTTGTTTGTCGCGAGTTTACCAATTATGGCGCTTTTGTGTTAATTATAGGGTTTACAGTAATATTTTATTTTAGTTTTTTTTTTTTTTTAATTAAATGGAATTACGATACGTATCACTCTGATTAAATTTTATAAAAAAGAATTTAATAATTTATATTTCTTCGATTTCGAAGTTGAAAAAAATATGTAAAGTATATTTGCAATAGTGGTGGATAAAATGCGTGGATTGATCGTATATCATTTTAAAAGGTAAAAACCGTTAGACAGATTTATGTGACACATCAATTTTATTTATTTATTTTATAAATTTTTTATTAATTACTTTTTTTTCAGTGAAAACTACGTTTAAAACGATAGAAATAAGAAGTAGGAAAAAAAAAAAAAAATTTCTTATTAAATGTGAAAATGTTTATTTGACGCATGCTCGTTAACTCATATCCCATATATATTGAAATTTACTATTATTATATTCAGTATTAAATAATATTAATAATAATAATCGTGTTACGTTATTTTATTAATTATTTAAATATTGATAGATTTAAATTTAAATTTTTATTTATGTCAATCACTACATGAATTCTTCAAAAATATGAGGTATGTATTAATATCAAGGTTAATAAATAATATTCAAGACTTACTTAAGTTTATTTAAATGATTATTTATTTATTTTTATTTATTATTTTACATAATTAAAAAGAATATTTATTATCATTAAAGTGTAGGAAAATTTTTAATACAGTTTCATATAAATAACAATGAAGTAATAAATGAAACATTTATTCGTTTTTTTATTAATAACATTGTTAAAAATTTTTTTGTTACAGTTGATATAAAATGCTTAATAAAACTGAAAACACATTAAGTGATATTAATAATTTAAATAATGATACAAATTATAATCGTTATTTAAAAAAACCTTTAGCCGAACAAGAAGATAATAATAATGAAAAAATTAATTTACAATGGGTAGAGGGATCAAATTTGGTAAGTTTTTTGTTTTAAAAAAAAATTTTTATTACATTAATAAATTGTAAATTATTATTACACATTAAACATTTTATTACGATATCTTTTTAAAATCGTTTTAATAATTATTCGATCTTTACATTATATGTAAAATGCATGTATCAAGTCATAATTATTGTATTTCAGGATTATTCTTCAATGCCAAGTAAAACTCCTGTTTCTTTATTACAAGAAATGCTTAGCAGACAAGGAACAACTCCTAAATATGAATTAGTTCAAATTGAAGGTGCAATTCATGAGCCGACTTTTCGTTATAGAGTTACTGTTGCTGATAATGTCGGTAAGGAAATGAAAGTTTTATCTTTTTTTTTTTTTTTCAATACATTTTGTACATTTAAAAGAAATATATCTCTTCAATAGGTTTAGTAAAAAATTTTAAGCCCTCATTCGAATTTCAATCAGGTTTGGTTATGAAAACGATTTTAAACTCATAATTGCGAGAAAAAAAAAATTCTTTTGTATTTTGATAGAGATTTATTTTTATTTCAGCCATTGGCACTGGAAGGTCAAAAAAAGTAGCCAAACACACGGCAGCTAAAAATTTATTAGATAAATTAAATGGTAAAGCAGCCTGCGAAGAATTCAATATATCACCTATTGAAACAGGTAGAGGTTCACCCAATCAAGTCATTAATTCATTTGATAAGATATCTGGAAATCCAATAGGCACATTACAGGTATGTTATTTATATAATTTTTAATTATATTTTTTTTTAAAATTAATCCATCATTAAAATTTCATTTAAGGAAATGTGTATCTGTCATCGATGGCCTCCTCCAGTTTATGAAATGACATGCGAAGAGGGTCTTCCACATGAAAGACAATTCACAATGGCGTGTATTGTTTTTAAATATCGTGAAGTAGGTTCTGGAAAATCTAAAAAATTAGCAAAACGTCAAGCAGCTCATAAAATGTGGGAAAAATTACAACAGTGTTCTCCCTTGCCACAATTAGGATATCAAGATGAAGTAATTATCATGGAATGAAATGATTTTCCTTTCGATTTTATTTTTTCTTTTAATAAACCATTTTGTTTACCAAACAGGTGGGGGGTTATAACGTCGATTCAATGTCTAATAGATTTGCTGATGTTAAAAATAGTAAAATATCAACGTTGACAAATCCTCACGGTCATAAAGTTTCAATGTTTCATAAAAATTTAAAACAAAGCAATGGACCCGTTTTAAATAAGCTACAGGTAAACCGATCAGTCAATCAATCAATCAACCACAGGGAATTAAGGAATTAAAAAAAAATTAATATTTATTCATTCATTTTTTTCCAGATTTTTTCTTCTGTTGATAAAAATAATTTCGATCCGATTGCTTTTTTACAAGAAATAGCCACCGAACAACATTTCGAAGTGACTTACGTTAACATTGAAGAAACAACTGTTTCCGGTAAATTTTGTTATAATAATAATAATAATAATAATAATATTAATAAGAAAGAGGTAGAAAAAATTAATTATTTATTTTCCTTTACAGGTAAATGCCAGTGTTTGGTACAATTATCCGTTTTACCTGTGGCCGTTTGTCACGGTACGGGTTCGACATCGAGTGAAGCCCAATCGGATTCCGCATTAAACGCTTTAGAATATTTAAAAATTATGACGAAAAAGTGAATTTTTACATTCAGCATTATTATTATTATTATTATTATTATTATCATCATTATTATTATAACAATGTCGTACGCGATTAAAACGACTAAACCAATTTTTTTTTTTTTTTTTTTAAACAAGAATCTATTAATTTGTCAATTAGATTTATAATTTATACACTCACAGCGATGGTTTAATTTTATTATTATGGTTACTTTTAAACACGACAAGGATCTTATTTTTCGGGGTTTTTAAGCATTTATTCCAGGTTTCTACCCGATTCCTTAGGGATAAATGCTCGAATTTCGGTGGTGCTATTTATTGAGTATTTTCCGAAGAATGTGGGCCGTCCCACACAGTGCGATTTCCTGGATGGTTTCTTCTTTTAGGTTCTTCAAAATCTACTTTAAATTTCCTTTTATTGAATGTGGCATGGCTCCCAATTCTTTTAACTTACACCATTTTTCCGCATTATGTCTGAGGATGATATCCGGTTTGTTAGCTGGCACAGTTCTGTCAGTGTGGATTTGTTGATCATATAGAACTGTGCATGGACCTTCTGTCTTTACCGGGGTTGGAATGTGGTTGAACCACTCCTTGGGTAATCCATTCATTCCATATTCTCGGCATATACTCCAATGGAGATATTGACATATTTTATTGTGCCTTTCTAAGTATTCATGTTTTGCCAGTATCGGACAACCGGAAATTAAATGATCGATGGTTTCCGATTGAGATTGGCAAATTCGGCACTTGTCATCTTGGCGGGCTTTGGGAATTACTTTCTCATAGTTATGGGTCCAAAATGCCTGATCTTGAGCCGCTGTAATAAACGCTTCTGTTTCTATTTTAAGTTTTCCACGTCGTAGCCAATTGTGCGTGCTCTTCTTATTAATATCTTCGGCATTTATTCTTTTTAGGTATTGCCCATGTAATTTTTTCTGTTCCCATTTGCCTTTTAATTTCTTCTGAGATTGGGCTTTGCTATCATAAGTTGCAAGTTGCCCTTCTTCCATTATCTCGTTTTCTTTATTTTCTTGGACGATTTGTTTTGCCCTTTTCAGAACTCCTTTTTTTGTAATTTTTTCTTCTGTATGTATAACTTGGGTTAAGATAGGGTCCTCTTGGTGTGATTCTATGTATTTATTATTATTATTATTTTCCCCGCGTGATTTTTTTTATATAAAATGTTTTAAGTACGAAACGTCATCGTTTTTTTTCTCTGTCTCTTTTTAATATTATTATTATTATTAACAAACACATATTATACTAAAAAAAATTATAATTAATTTCGAATATATACTTATAAATAATAAATTGTAATCAATAACTAAATCGATTTAAGTTTGTTTGTTCGTTTGTTCGTTTGTTTGTTTGTTGTACGATTAAAAAAAAACAGGAATAAAATTATACCGGTTCGTCATATCGTGATTATTATTATTATTAATAAATGACATAAATTTTTACGTTTTCTAGTCAATTTGCAATTTGGTGAGGAGATGGGGGTAGGCGGAGGGGGGAAGAGAGAGAGAGGGGGGGGGGTAAAATTCAAAAGAGTTGAAAGGTAATGGTGGTAGTGGTAGCAAAAAAAATTGTTTTTATCATCATTATCATTATCGCGGAAAATTTTGCGTTTTTTCGTATGAGAAAGAAACGGAAAAAAAAGAAGGAAAAATTTTATTGTGTGAATAAAAATGTAATAATAATAATAAAAAAAATTTAAAAAACAAAATTATTTATTTATTTATTTATTTTATTTAAAATTTTTTTTTTTTCAATTTACAATCTAACAATATCATTATAATTATATTTATCATTATTATTATCATTATTATCATTATCATTATTATTATCATTATTATTATTAAATATTATTACTAATAATTACTATTAATGTTATCGATAATAATAGAATAAATAATTATTAATACAATAAAAAAAAAGGAGAACAATAATAATAATAATAATAGTAATAATAGTAATAGTAATAATAATAATAATTGTGGGTTTTTTTTTTTTTTTAGTTTTTTTTTTAGTTTTTCTTTCTTTTCGAGATTCGACTACTTTTACGTCGAACAACAACTACATCATCAGTCTTCTTTGGTAACAGCTAAAATCTAAAAAAAAAAAAAAAAAAATCTCACGTGACTCCCTCTCCCTCCCCTCCCCCCGATCCCATAATCTCCACGTTTTAAACTGAGGTAACTCGACAATTAATAATAAATAATTAATAATAATAATAATAATAATAAATTTGTTACGTTGATTAAAAAAAAAAAAAAACCCGGAAAATTTTCCAGGTATATAAATGCACATTGTGTAAATAATAATAATAATATTTTATAAATATCTCTATCTCTATCTCTTTCTCTCTCTCTCTCTCTCACTTTCATCTTGCACCCTTTCTTCCATCCTTCCTTTCTTCTTTCCTTCCTTCCTCCCTCTCACAATTTCATTTTAATCGGGAAAGAAGACATTTTTACCTCAGTTTTGACCTTGAATCATTTTGCCATCATTTAAATACAAAAAAAATAATAATAATAATAATTAAACGAAAGCAAAAAAAAAAAAATCATTAAAGCGAAGAAGCAGGTGATTGTTTCTAATTAATATACAAAGAGGGATGACGACAACAACAACAACAACAATTTTTCCTGCTGCTCGAAATACAAAAAAAAAAAAAAAAATGGCAGGTTCGTTTTACAAACAAACCCGCCATTTTTTAAAATTAATTAATTAATTAATTAATTAATCATTAATTATTATTATTAATACATATATATATATATAATTATTAATTTTTTTTTTTGTATGTAGAACTTTGTTCCATGACGTTGTTTTTACGTAACTGGCCCAATAGCATTCATTCCTTTTTTTTCATGATTAAAAAAAAAAATTTTTTCTTTCCTTTTTTTTTTTACGCGTTTCCTCTTTTTTTTTGCTTCCACGTTTTTCTCCTTTGATTGTGTTTGCTCTGTCGTCTGTACCTGCATTGATGAGAACAACAATCGTCAACGTCAGCATTACTTTGCGTCGTGCTATTTGTACAATTTGCTCTTATGCATCTTTTCCTTTCGCACATTATAACTCCATCCTATAAAAATAATCAAATCAAATTAAAAGTTTGTGGTTGTTATTTTCACACGTGTGTACAAACAAACAAACAAACAAACAAAATTTTCCTTTACCTTACATCGACATTTAACGCATGGCGTTATACCTATCGAATCAACTCTGTGCGACCATTCCGTATTATTTTCGTATGGTCCTCTACCCAAATACGTACAACCCCCTTCTTGTAATATTTCTTCGTCTGTTTTTTTTTTAGGTACTTCGACTATGGCCTGAAAATTTTTAAACAATAAAATTATTTTTCTCGGATAAAAAAGAGGGGGGGGGGATTTTTGTGACGTCATCGAATCACTCACCGATTGATCTCTTGCGTAGCCAGCTTCCGGTGTCGGACATTGTTTGCAACAAGAATTTTTCTCCATTCTCACAGCTTCTTTTTCAGAACATTTCAATGGAGGACATTGAACTCTAGAATATTTGATAACGGATGATTTTGCGTCGCTTACGCACGACATAACAACGCACAAATTAAATCCGTAGGGTGGTAAATAAGGATGCCAAACGCTCCCGTTTGGATAAAATTGTCCGGCTTGTGTACAACCAACGGATGTTTTTAAATCGTTGTTGCTTGAATCTGTCGTAATGAAACAAATCCGGTTAATAATATGTGTGAGAGAGAGATAGAGAGAGATAGAGAGAGAGAGAACCCTTTTTTTTTTAAACCAAATATAATTACCGTAACAAGTCGGACAACATTCTTTAACGGATATTTTAGCTTTGTTTGTACAGGGTAGAGGAGGACAAACAACATCGTCACATTTTTCTTTTCCTCTTAAACAGTGACACATTTTACATGGGTCACGTGGGTGACGCCACTGAGTACCCTCGTCGTAAAATATTCCTTCGTGATAACATTTTGTTATGTCGATTGTACGATGAGAAGACATCGAAACAAACGGTGATACGTCGTTATCGTTCGTGTACGACAAACATTCGACTGGAATTTTAAGTTGTTTCATATCCGCTTTTAATAATATCGTACCCGTTGATAAATCCGTAATTTCGAAAAAACTTATTCCCGTGTCCATTCTTAATAATTCTTGGGGTGTCAATTGTGCAAATCCTTCCAGAAAAGTTCCGTTGAAATCTTCCAAATGTCTTTTTGACACTGGAGAATTCGGTGCGATTATCGGTGTGTCTTCCAAAAACAATTGATAACTCCGTGATTCGGCTCCAGTACCGGATAATTGAACCTGATTTAATTAATAATTTTTGAAACTTTTTGGAAAAACTACAAACGAAATGGTAACCACAACAAACAACAAACAAACCTCGTAGTATAAATCGCAATCGAAATCAATCGAAAGCCAAGCCATACCGATTAGATCGTAGTTTTTCTTATTGTTGACTCTTTTTAACAAAAGTGGTAATTTTGTGTCTACTGCTCCAGCAACTGGCCTACTCACGAATTGTCCTTTTATCGAAGTTTTTGTCGAGATAACACTTAAAGACAATTCTCCAGAATAAAGGAATTCCAATAATTTAGGACTGAAAATATTATTATTATTATTATTATTTACCGATTTATTTGTACCGATAAAATTGGGGAGAAGGGGAGGAGGGAGGGGGGGAAATTTACCTTAGTTTATCCAAAGTTCCAGTGGCGAATCCGTTATTTAAATTACTCGGTGTAAATTGTTGTATGTCTAATATTTTCCTTCCTTTTCCGGATGGCATCAACGTGAAAACTGGAGATTCTTGTATTTCGTTTAATTGAACGTTATACGTTATGGACCCATCGCGATTAACATATAGCCAAGCCATTCCGGATGCTGGAGAGTATGATAACATGGACGTGGTTTCCTGCGCGTCCGAACCTTCTAATTCGTTTGATAACGATAAGGGAGTCTGAATAACGAAACGAACGAATGAATTAAAAAAAAATTTTTTCCTTAAGGTATTTTCCTCAAATATGGTTACGCACCTGGAAAATTTCACAGGCTGTTCTCGTGACGACAGGGCCAGATAGAAAATATATATCAGGTTTATGCCTGGAAGAAATACTGACGCTAAATTTTCCTCTCGTTATCATTCGAAGATCGTTCATTGATATGAGACTTTTTACTTCTTCCGAATTTATCGTATGAGATGGTTTATGCACTCTTACCACCTTAACAGAAAAAAAAAAATTTTTTAATTTTTCCCGAAAGAAAAGCAGAAGAAAATTTAATTTTTTTTTTTATTATTAACCTCTTCGAATATGACGTGTCCTTTTTCGGAATTTTCAAGTCGAACCGTTAATGGTACGTCGGAAACTTCATCCGGAAGAAAAACTCCGTTGAAAACTAGTGATATGTGAATCGTGGGTGGGGATGCCAAAGTTGATATGATGGCAGTTCCTCCGCTATCAGGTTCGACAAGATCAGAATAAGATGGTGTTAACAATGCGGTAAATTGTTCAGTGTTTAAAGCTTTTAACCTGTAAATTATATTATTATTATTACTATCGTCACTTCCGGTAATTTTAAATTAATTAAAATTTAAAATATTTCACACCTTGCGATTTGTCCGCTCAATGCCAAATTATTACCCCATAAAAGTGCAACGTATAAAGTTTCATCCCTTAACAATCTTTTATATTCTCTCGGTATCCTTCTCCAAACTCCGCAGACTTTTGATGTCGCATTTTGGTAAACGCTACCCATCGCCGACAAATTTTGTTCTTCCAAAAGATCTCCCTTGTAGTTGATAAATTGTATCGTTCGTGGTCTCGGAGGATTTTGATTCTGCGATGACGTATACATTTTTTAAATAACGGAAAAATTTTTTTTTTTCTCGACCCCCTCTCCCCCCGTCGCGACTTCTCCCACCCCATCCCGCCACTTTCACCATGTAAACAACATCGCCAGATTATAAACATTTTTTTTTTTTTTGTTTATACGTAAATAAAGAAACAAAATTAACCAAAACTTTTAATAAAAAAATAATAATAAATTAACGAATGGCGCCAAATTTTTTTTTTTTTTATTGGTTACATCGAAAATCGGCGATTTATTGCGAAAAACAAACAACAAACAAACAAACAAACAAACAAACAATTTAAAATGGTTTTTTTTAAATTTAAAACTCAATGAATAAATGAATGAATAAAACGAAATTTTAAAAAAATTTTCCTTCACATTCTCTTATAGGAGGAAAAAAAGGTTTTAAAACCTTTTCGAACCTTTTTCTTCTTTGTTTCAAAAAAAAACGTGACGTCATATTTTTTTTCTTAATGACGACGATATTTAAATTTTTTTTAATTGTCGATAATTAATCGTTCGAACCGAAAAAAAAAAAAAAAATTATTTATGCTAATAATAATAATTATTATTAAAAAATGACTTTCATAAATATTAAAAGTCATAATCATTATTATTATCATTATTATTATTATTTGAAGGAATAAGAGAAAAAAAAAACAAACGAGAGGATTATTCATTCGATGGGGATGGAAGATGGAGGATGGGGGAAAAAAAGGTTTTAATTAATTTTCATCTCGTCGTTACCGTACTCCCACCCCCTCCCCCCTCCCCACCTCATCCCACCTTATTTACCAACCGTAGTTTAAAAAAAAAAAAGCTTTGCCAACGTAAAAAAAAAAATTTTATGTGTGTCACACTCACCAGGGAATTTGCCAGGTAAAATGAATAATATAAATTTTTTTTATGAAATGTAAACCTTCCGGTTGCGACGATTTGATAAACTGGATTTTTAGACGTTGATGGAATATTAACAATATCATCTCTTTTAAATACTAATGAAGTCCTTCCAGTGAGTAACGCTCCAAAATCTATAATCAATAATCAATCAATAAAATATATATTTAAAAAAAAAAAAAATCGATAAAAAAAAAAAAACTTTTATGACGTACGTACATTTCATATTTTTATCTTCTTCTTGCGGTGGTATGTCTTGTGCCACTTCTAACACTGGAAAAACAAAAACAAAAAAATGTTAATTACACGTCAGCATCACCACCTTTAAAACGGAAGTTGTAATAATAATGATAATAATAATGATAAAAGAAAAAATCATTTTATGAAATGATTAAAATGCGAAAGATTTTTTCCTGTCGTCGTTTAACAGTAGCAGACGAAATCGTTTTTTTTTTTTTTTACAAGTTAAAAAATTGTAACACAAAGTTAACGAAAATAATAATAATAATAAGAAGAAGAAGGAAAAGAAGAAGGAGGAAAAAAAATGGAAGAAAAAAGAAATCAATAAAAATAAAATAGCCAGTAAAAAAAAAAAAAAAAAAAAAGAAATCCATAAAATTCAAACTAAATCTGTATTATAATAAATTAAAAAATTAAAAGGTCATCGACTTTTTTAATGTTAACAATAAAGACAGAGTAAAATGATAAGGTCAACATGTGCACGTTATCCAATCGCACACACACACACGCACGGACGCACACGCACACGCTATCGTATTATTATTCTTATGCCAGCTAATAATAATAATATGAATCATTTTTTTTTAAAAATAATATTTGAGTTATTTTGTTTTGATATTTTAGGGGGATAATGTGCTGTTACGTAGCAATTGACCTTTTGACACGACTGCGCCTCTCATTTTCACGCCTACATAATCCTGACTAAATTTCCGGAAAGAAAAAAAAAAAAATTAATGGAATCAATGTCGTGGAGCAAAAGAAAAAAATTCACCAACGCGTCACCATTAACCACCCTCATCATCATCATCATCATCGTCGCGATTCCCGAGGGAGAACGATGGTTCCCCCCACCACCCCACCCCCCAAGGCACGCTTTTTATTTAAATATCCGATTGCAACAGGAGCGTAAACGTAATATAAACCGACGAGACAAAATATAATATCGGTGCCAAATTTTAAATTATATGCTTAACTGTCGAAGAGACTAAATTCGTTCACCTTAAATTTTTATTATTATTATTATTGTCGTTGCTGTTGCTGTTGTTAACGTTTTCGTTTTTCGTTTTTTTTTAATTTTAAAATTTTTCCACTTTTCCTTCCATTTTTTTTTTATCTTTTTTTTATTTAAATTAAAAGAGCGTATGATGAATGTGTGGAGGGGTTAGCAGACGACGCACGGGAAAAATTTTTTTTTTTAATTTCGAAATTTTCCTGTTGGAAAATTTCCGATAGAAATTTTAACATCATTTTAACCAAAAGGGCTTTTAAAAAAAGTTTTAATCGAAAAGGGTAATAAAACGTAAAAAAAAAAAAATTTGATGTACGACAGAAACGCATTTTTACGCCTCCTTCCCCGTCCTCTCCACACCCCCCCCCACAAAAAGAAAATATTAACAAAAAAAATTTAATTAAAAAAAAAAAGTCATAAATTAAAAAAAGGTCGTAAAAAAAAGTCAAATGATAATAATGATGATTATAAAAAAAAGTGATAACATTTTTAATAATTAAAAAAAAAAAATTCTAGAAGGTTCGAAAGGGGTAAAACCTTTTTTTTACTGTTGATATAAAGAGGGTAGGTAGGGTGGTGGTAGTAGTAGTAAATATTCTATCGAATCGATACTTGTACAAAATCATCCCTTCGAGTCTCCACCTCCCCAGGATTACCTTTTAAACCTTTTTCCCCACCCTCCCCCTCCTCACTATTCTAATTCGTGAAAACTAAATTAAATTTCACGTGTCTTGTTTTCACACCTCCCACCACCTCCCTCTTCCTTCCCAACTATTTTCCTGGATCCAAGAGGAATAAAAAATTGGCGTATCCTTGTATGTCCCAATTTTATATTAAATTTATTTTTCCTTTTTCCTTTGTAATAATTTTCAACTTTCTGACGGGAAAATTTTTTTTTTTATACAAAAAATCGTTTTTTGTATTGTGAAACCAGGAGCAACAGCAGTAGCAACAGCAACAGCAACAAAAGCAGACGATATTATTAAAATTGTCAAATCATAAATCGTGCCACTTTTTTTCTAAATCTTTCATCTCTCTCTCTCCTTTCTCCTCTCTCCCTTTTCCCTCTCTCTCTTCCTCCCTCATTCCTTCCCTCTCTCTCCCTCCCTCTCACTCTCTTTTCCAACAAGACGAAATGAAACGCAAAAAAATTATTTCCCATAAATAATGAAAAAAAAAAAAAAAAAAAAATTTGTGACAACAGCATTTCGAGAGTTAATTTATCTATTTGATTTGTTTATAAAAAAAAAACAACAGCAGATGGGGGAAAAAAAAAAAAATTATTCGCGCCATTTTCGATTCGATACAAAAGGAAAATTTAAAAATGGCGACGATGAAAACTCAAACCTTGTGAGTAACGTAATCATTTATAATTATCTAAAAAATTACCAATTAAATTTTTTCTTTTTTTTTTTTGACTAAAATGAACCTAAATAATTAAAACCAATTAAATAATAACTTTGTTTCTTTTTTTTTGGCATTTTCTTCTGAACTTCACCAACAGCGACAACAGCAAAACAAAGACAAAGACGCAAAAAATCCCACGCGGCAACCCCCTCCCCTCCCCCCGCGGTGTCAACCCGTTGAAAAAAATTTTCTAACGTTTTTTGCTAATAAGGTTCGAAAATAATATTAATAATAATAATAATAAATTTTTTCTATTTATAACCGAACTAATGATAATAATAATAATAATAAAAAACGAATGGCGAAGATTGTTGTTGTTGTTGTTGTTGTTTTGGTTGTTGTCTGTCTATTGCTAAAAGCTTTTCGCATTAAATTTTACTATTTTGGCGCCTGAAAGTCACACAAACATAAATCAAAAAGGAATTCGTGTCGGTTCGCGTGTGTGCGTGCGTGCGTGCGTGCGTACGTGCGCGTACACGTTACGCACTTTATGCGTAACATTTTAATATAATTCAAATTTTTTGTGATTTCAACAAAACGGAAAATTTGAAATTTCCGCGATTGTCATCGTGATAAACCGTACGTTTCGTTTGTTTTGTGTTTGTTTGTATCGTTAACGACAAACACAAATTTGTTAACTAAACATTTTCCGGATTGTTTTATTTTCGTACGCGCGTTAATTGTAAAACCTGATAGTACGATTAAGGAAAATGTTGCTAAAGGGTTTTGACCCCGAACCATTTTTTTTTCTTTCCTTTCCTAAAAATAACCGAAAAAAATCAATTTTCGTTAAAAAATAATAATAATATTAATGATAATAATAATAATAATAATGATAATAATAATAATAATAATGATAACAATAAAAATTTCAATTTAAATTAATTTAAAACGTTTTAATTGCCTGTTAAGTGAAAATGTCCATTTACGTTACTTTAATTTTTTTTTTTTTTTTTTTAACGGGAGGGGGGAAGAGAGGAGCGGGGCGAGGAGGAAAGTTGAGAGGGGAGGTGGGGGGGGCAAATGAGAATTTCGCTTTGAGGTTCAGTTACGAAGCTTTTAATTAATTTATTGAAAGTCAAAAACCCAATTTTTTTTTTTTTTTACCAATAATAATAAATGTTGTAAAATTTTATATTTGCAATTAGAAGAGACACGCGCACGCGCACTCACGCACGCACTCACGCACTTTAACGTGATTCATTTATGGTCTTGCGTAACGCACACACACACACACACACAACCGTAAATTTCAATTAAGGCTTTTTTTTTCTTCCTCTCTCTCTCTTTCTCACTAATGTTTTTCCCTTTCGTGTTTGTTTGTCGCATTTAATCGACTTAACTCCTAAAACGAACAACCGAATAATAAATAACATACGGAAAAGAGTCGTGAAAATGAAGAAGAACAAACAAACAAACAAACAAAAAATAATAAGTAAAAGATGATGATGATGATGATTCGTTTTATTAGTGACGTTCCAAGGATTTCCATAAGAACTAATAATTAATCAATTACGAGCCGTTTTTTTTTTTTCATTTTGGCATAATTTGAATGAAAAATCATCAATACATGTATTAATAATAATAATAATAATAATAATTAAAATAAAATACACACACACACACACGCACACGCACGCAAGCAAGCAAACTCATTCCTGTATTGAAACGTGCAAAAATGTTAAAAGTTAAATTTTTCATCATTAATAATAACAATAATAATAATAATGAATCGATTCGCGAAATAATTAAAATAAAACGAATATAATTTATTATTATTATTATTATAAATATTTTGATTTTTTAAATAATAATAATAAATAACGCATTGAAAAAAAAAATTATTTACGGATAATCGATCAATCAATCGATCGATCGATCGATAGATCGATAGATCAATGCAATTTTTTTTTTAAAAAGAACAAATCATCATTATTTTTAACGTTTAAAAAAATTTTAATTGATTGTTTACGTATTAAAAGGGCGTTTCATTGTCGTTTTAATTTTTCATTGATTCAAAGTGAAAAATGAACGGAAAAATTTACTGATAACAGTGATAACAGGTAGGTATCATTATTATTATTATTATCTATCGAGACTAAAGGGAAAATGGATAAATGCGTGTGAAGGATTTTCTTTTAGAAAAGTCAAAATTTTTTACTTTGTGATAGTTAAAAAAAAAAAAAAATTGCAAATCGTTTGTTCGTTTGTTCGTCTGTTTGTTTGTTTGTTTGTTGTATTTTTGTTTTTTGTCTTCTGCTCTTTCCTCTCAACATGATTATCAGTCGAAAGACTAAACTAAAAAAATTTTGCTTTTTTTTTTTAAAAAATTTTTAGTTTCGTCCGATATCCGGTTTTGTCTGATGCTGTAGTTTTTTCTTTTTTTTTTTTGTTGTTGTTTGTTGTTGTTGATTGGATCGAATCCAAGACGTCGTCTGCATTTTACAACTTGTTTACATTCGTTATGTTCCGTCGACTTTCACTCGGTCTGCCTATCTCAATTGCATTTTTTTTAAATAGATTTCGTCTGGTTTTTATTTTTTTTTTTTCCAAACGGTCGAATTATTAAAAGAAATGATAATAATAATATTTTTTGATTATTCGCAAGTCCTCGCCCCCCCTTCCCCCTTTCCCTTCCTCCCACTCCCCAGTTACCTCTCGCCATATACTCACAAAGTAAAATTTAATTTATTTGAATAGAAAAAAAATTTTCCGAAATTTTTAATGAAGAAAAAAAAAAAAAATTTTTTAAATGGGGCGTTCAAATCAAACGATCGGATTAATTAAAATTAAGTTGGCAATACTGAAAACAATAATAAAAAAAAAAAAAGCGCGAGGGTTGTTTTTAAAAAAATAATTTTAAATCGAATAATAGAAAATAGGTAAAAAAAATTTGTGTGTGTGACGTCACACAATTTGATTTAAAATGAATTATTTATAGTTTTTTTTTTTTTGTTTGTTTAAACAATAAAGTTTTCATCGAAATTTTTTTTTTTTTTTTTTTGGAATAAATTCGTTCTGGAACGTGATTTCAAGTGTAACAAACGAAAAAAAAAAAAAAAAAAAGAAAGAAACTTACAGCGATGATCATCGAGGCAAGTCTTGCAACATTTTCCAGGGATAAAAACCGGTTCGTCGCATGTCGGTTTCGGGCATTCGTGTTTGATATTACGGCACTGGACTTTGGCAACAATTCTACGCTTCTTCTGGAACGGAACGCATTCACATTGTATGCAATGCATCACGCCAAAAGGTGGACCCAAATCCGCTGACCATTTCGAACCGAGTTCTTTTATCGTTTTACCAAAATGACATTCTGGAACACAAACAAACGAAAATTAAAAAAAAAATTACAAAAGAAGCGTTATGAGTACGTGCGTGCGTGCGTGCGTGCGTGTGTAAACACACAACAATTTAACCATATATTATTATTATTAATATTAAAAAAAAAAAAACTTTTGTAAATACGCATGAATGAGAGACAACAGGGAAACTTTTGTTCTTCTATGCCAACGTACAAAAATTATTATTATTATTATTTATTCGCATTTAAAAAAAAAAAAAAAACTTTCGTGGAAATAACAAATTTGAAAAGGTTACCATCACACTTTAAAAAAATTTTAATTTTTAATTTTTAGTGCCACGTTTTTTTTTTTTTTTTTTTTTAAAATTTTTTTCACGCGTAACAATTCGTAAGAGATTTTTTTTTTTGTTTTTTTCTTATCCGATTTCATACATATTTTAACGTAATCATTCGATCAAATTTTAATAATAATAACAACCATAACAACCACAACAACAACAACAACAACAACCTAAAATCATCTCCGTGAAGTTTGTTGTTGTCCAAAAAAAAAAATTTAATTTTTTAATATTTTTTATTTATGAATTTTTGCCGTTTTTTTTTTTTTAACTCGCACATGTCAAATCAAAACCTTATCGACGCCATTTTTAAAAAAAATTCGTTACCCCCCGTGATAATAATAATAATTGTTCTGTCGTTTTAATTACGTAATAAAAAATTTTTGTAACAGGTATGTAGGTACACTCTCGAATTCATAGACGGGTTATTAAAAAATATTTGATGCGTTTCAATAAAATCCCTTAATTTCTTCCGATTTTCACTTTCACCATAATAATAATAATAATAATAATAATAATAATAATAATAATTTTTTTTCCTGTTACTCGGTAATAATAAATCACCCTGGAAATTTTTTTTTTTTTTTTTTTTTTTTGAATACGTAGAAATTATTTACGGTTTCCGATTAAGTCCTTGAATTTCCTTCGTTTGTTCGTTTTTTTTTTTTTTTTATTGTCTTAACGATTTTTCTTATTCGTATGCAAAAAATTGATGATGATGATGATGATGATGATAATTAACATCTTTCGTAATTTTTTTTTCTTTTATCCCGATGCGATTATTAAATATTTATATATTTTTAATAACACCTTTTCGTTCGACGATTGATTGATTTCATATTTGTCGTCACGATAATAATAATAATTTTTCTTTAGAATTTTCTCAGACGCACGTTTTTTTTTTTTTTCCCAATCAAAACAACGATTAATAATAATAATAATAATAATAATAATGTTAAATGTCGCGTTTTTTATCTGTTTTTTTTTTTTTTTTCGTTAAAAAAAAAGTCTCGACGTAATAAATTAAAATGCATTAAATTTAACGTAAATAACAAATTTAAAATAATAATAATAATAATAATCCGGATTACATATATGTATTTATTTTTTTGCGATGAAATGTTTTAATTATTATTATTATGGTCACTCTTAAACACGACAAGGCTCTTATTTGTCGGGGTTGTTAAGCATTTATCCCAGGTCTCTACCCGATTCCTTAGGGACAAATACTCGAATATCGGTGGTGCTATTTATAATATTTTCCGAAGAATGTGGGCCGTCCCACATAGTGCGATTTCCTGGATGGTTTCTTCTTTTAGGTTCTTCATAATCTTCTTTAAATTTCCTTTTATTGAATGTGGCATGGCTCCCAATGCTCCCACGATGACCGGAATCGTTTCAGTTTTTGTTCCCCACATCCTGGTTATTTCAATTTCCAAATTTCTGTATTTCAGCCTTTTGTCTGCTTCTTTGGCTGTGGTGTTTTTTTCTGCCGGCACGGATACCTCAATTAACTTACACCATTTTTCCCCATTATGCCTGAGTATGATATCCGGTTTGTTAGCTGGCACAGTTCTATCAGTGTGGATTTGTTGATCATATAGAACTGTGCATGGGCCTACTGTCGTGACCGGGCTTGGAATGTGGTTGTACCACTCCTTGGGTAATCCATCCATTCCATATTCTCGGCATATATTCCAATGGAGATATTGACATATTTTATTGTGCCTTTCTAAGTATTCATGTTTTGCCAGTATCGGACAGCCGGAAATTAAATGATCGATGGTTTCCGATTGAGATTGGCAAATTCGGCACTTGTCATCTTGGCGGACTTTGAGAATTACTTTTTCATAGTTATGGGTCCGCAATGCCTGATCTTGAGCCGCTGTAATAAACGCTTCTGTTTCAATTTTAAGTTTTCCACGCCGTAGCCAATTGTGCGTGCTCTTCTTATTAATATCTTCGGCATTTATTCTTTTTAGGTATTGCCCATGTAATTTTTTCTGTTCCCATTTGCCTATTAATTTCTTCTGAGATTGGGCTTTGCTATTATAAGTTGCAAGTTGCCCTTCTTCCATTATCTCATTTTCTTTATTTTCTAGGACGATTTGTTTTGCCCTTTTCAGAACTCCTTTTTTTGTAGTTTTTTCTTCTGCATGTATAACTTGGGCTAAAATAGGGTCCTCTTGATGGGATTCTATGTATTTTCCCATTCCAATAATGGCATTCTGGTGTGCCGCTTCTATTTGTCTTAATCCTCTTCCTCCATCTTTCCTGCTGACGTACAATCTATCCACATCAGCCTTTGGATGTAACGCACCATTCATGGTTAATATTTTTCTTGTCCTTCTATCTAGGTGCGTGATTTCTTCTTTCGTCCAGTCTACGAGGCCAAAACTATATTCTATTACAGGAACTGCTAATGTGCCGACGGCGGTTATCTTATTTCTTCCATTCAGTTCCGACTGTAATATAAGCCTCAATCTTTTAAAATATTCTCTTTTCAATCGAGGTTTAATTTCCTTGTTGGCTATCCCAAAATTTTCTTCAATCCCCAGATATTTGTATGATGATCCAGGGTCCAATTCTTTAATAAGTTCTTCTTCGGAGTCTTCTATATTCTGCTTTTGTTTTAACTTTCCTCTGACAATATTTATTCTGGCACATTTTTCCAAACCAAATTTCATGTTGATGTCAGAGGAAAAGGTTTGAACCGTCCGTAACATTTTATTTAACTCCTCTTCATTTTTGGCATAAATTTTTAAGTCATCCATATATAGCATATGGGTAATTTTCCTGCCTCCCGGTATCAACTCATATCCTTGATCCTTGATATTAAGCTGTCTGGATAGAGGAATTAAAGACATGCAAAATAAAAGTGGCGACAATGAATCTCCCTGAAAAATCCCTCTTTTTATAAATATTTTTCTAGAAGAGTATTTTTGCACTTCCAGCTGGGTGCACCAATTTTTCATACTCTTCTCGCAGAACGCTGTAATTTTAGGGTCTACTTTATATATTTTCAGTGCCTCAATAATCCATTCGTGAGGCACACTATCAAAGGCCTTTTGATAGTCAATCCATGCCATGCTTAAATTCTTCCTCTTTTGTTTTGCACTGGCCATGATCAATTTATTTATTAATAAAACCTCCTTGCAGCCGTAAGACCCTTTCCTGCATCCATATTGTTCAGGAGGAAAAATGTTATTTTTTCTTAAATGCCCATAAATCTTTTCAGCAATAATAGCTGTTATTATTTTATACATTGTGGGCAAACAGGTTATCGGCCGAAAATCTTTCGGTTCCATAGCTCCTGATTTTTTTGGCAGCAAATACGTTTTTCCCGTGGTTATCCATTCTGGCATTTCTTGCCGTCCCATTATTAATTTATTTATGGATACCAGTAAATACTTATGGGTACTTGTAAAATTCTTAATCCAAAAATTTTGTACCCTATCTAATCCGGGACTTTTCCAATTGGCCGTGTTTTTTAGGCATGTTTCTAAATCCGCCATTCTTACATCCGACATTGTTGAAGAAGCAATCCAGGCATGTGCTTCTTTTTCTTTATTCATCCATGTAGAGTTCTTATTTAATGGATGAGATTTTTCCCAAATATTTGACCAAAAGTCTGCCATTTTTTCTACATTTAAGGTGCTGGATCCATTTTGTATGTTCTGCTCTCTAATTGTTCTGTAAAATTTCTTTGGGTCCGATTCAAACAATTTATTTTGTCGCCAAAACTGCTCTCTCTTCTTATATCTCCTTATTCTCTGAGAATAGAGCAATACCTTTTGTTTTAAAGTTTCCATGGTAAGTTCTATATCTTCCATGGTCTTCAATTTATAGATCCTTTTAAGGTGATCCAGTTTCTTTATTGTCCTCTTCTTTAAATTATTATTCTTCTTCATTTCGGATACCAGGGAGATATGTGATCTTATTCTTTCTATTTTTCCCTCTATTCTTTGTATCCATATTGGTGATGTTGACTTTTTTATTTCAATTTCTTTATGACGAGCTTCTTTTCTTTGCCCAAGTATAACATCTGTGGCAACTACCCCCGCAGCATATATAATTTCATTAATTGTGGTTAAATTAATGTCTACCACTTTTTCTAATACATTTATGAGGGTGTTATCTATAAGACGTAAAACTTCAGTTGCCTTTTTATTTTTGTATATTTTCCTTAATGGCTTCCTGTTTATTAATGGGCACATCTTTACTTTTTTTATCTCTTCAATTAGTCTCTCTTCGATGCTCTTCATTTCTGCATCAGTCAACAATTGCTCGTCAGTATCGGTTTTACTCTTGTGGTTAGACTCATTTAATTCTGTTATTATTTGTGCATTATCTCGTATAACATTACTGCACGAAGAGTCTACATTTTTCTTAATTTCTTCTAATTTATTATTTTCAATTTTTTGTGCTTTCATTATATATCTTCTCTGGGCAGCCAACTTCTTCGATGTCATGTCCTTCCTGCTGTTTGGGTTTCTTCCTCTCCAGATTTTAAAGGTGTCACTTTCCGATCCTGAACCAAATTTTTGAGAGTAAAAATAGCACCACATCAATTCTTGAAGGTCTTCCTGAGTCCATCTTATTCGATGGGAACGAGTTGTCTCCTGAACTGGGCTCCGGTGACTAACATCTTTGGAGTGGCCAGGGTCAGAAGCAGTGAAATTCACATTCTCGTCGAGCTGCCTCAGGTCGACAGTAGAACAAGATTTGTTTTGGTTCTTACTTTGTCTTGTTCTCATTTTGCTCTTTTTACCTATATATAAATTTATAAATTCATTCACCTTTATAACAAAACATTTTCTAATTCAGTACTTAGAATTCACTATTATAAGATTTTTTTTTTAACTTATCACTTATGTCTCTTACTCTTATAAAAGTCAATTTGCTGTAAATCATGTAAAATATGCTGCAATAAGGCAGAAACAATTTAATGTAAGGTTAAATATTATACAATTAGAACACTAGTTATCAAACAACTGGATTAGACAGAACAAATTTTTTACCCAATTGATATATTAAATCAGGTATTACTAACTATCTTATTAAACTATTTTGTTAAGTTATCCCTATTTTCAATGAGTATGGTAGAGACTACTTATATATTATATTTGGCTAGACTACTTAGCTATAATATGCAATTAGACTTCAACTTAAGTTGTATAAAGTTTGTTTAAGTTATGGTCCCTCAAATGTATAATGCTTTTTCACAATTTTTACATTAGAAACAAATACTAAAAGGCTACTTATTTATAACTTAATTAATTGATCTTGAATCAAATTTACAGGTAATATTACACTATCAAGATTATAAACTAAGCAGTAACAAAACAAACTAATTTAAGGATAAAAGAGATTACATAGACTACACTTAACTGTATGAACAACATACAAATTACAATTCTGTACTATTATTAAGTAGTATAAAAAAAAAATTTATCTCTGCTAGTGTTAATGTAGATCAAAATGGAGATTTGCATAAAGTATATGGCAAAATATTCTGTATTAAAACAATCAGTAGATTAACACAGGAGTACAGAGATGTTATATCCAGCTATACATTACATTAAACCAATAAATAATGAGTATTTATATTGAACTACCTCTATTCTTATTTAGTATGACAATGATATTTAACTCTTATAAGTAATTCAAAAGATGCAAAATTTATTAAATGAAGTCTGGTTAAAGAGAAATCTGTTGTACCCTTTCACACTAATATCACTTAATATAAAGGCTACTACTATTCTTTCCTAATTTGATTCAGATTTAAGAAAGGTATTAGTTACACTATGTTATTGTTAATAAACTTTACTACAATGAATTAAGTTAGCTTAAGACAAGGCTAAAATAACATACAATCACAAGTTAACACTTAACAATAGGGGTATAGAAATTACACCCTGAAAAAATCATGTATCAACCTATGTTATTGTAAAAATATTTTAATTCTTATTTTGTTAAATAAGATAAAGATATAAATAGTCAAATCACTTATAATTAACCAAAGAAATATAAAAAAAAAAATAAAAATAAAAAATTTTTTGGTTATGTGTTCAATTTCTTTGTTAGCCTAACGTTTTACAATTGAAATTTAAGTCTTAAAATGAGGTACTTATCCGTTTAACTTATATGTACTAAGGTGCCTTCTAAGGTTTTTTATTGCCCACGCTTCCTTTTGTCACATGGAATCGTTGAACAATTTGTAAATTTAAACTTGAGATAATACAGTTATTACTAAATAATTTAAAAAACTAATTATATCACTGTAAACTAGATTAAATTACAAAACTTTTGATATATAATTTATAAATAAACCCTAAAAAAAAACTATTAAAATTAATTAAAGAAAACGATATGACAAAAAGGCTTGTCAACCATGGAACACCAGCGCCCTCTTAATTTATTATTATTATTATTATTATTATTATTATTATTATTATTATTATTATTATTATTATTATTATTATTATTATCGGTAGTATAAAATGCATCGGGTTGAAGTGTGTGTGCGTGTGCGTGTGTGTTCATCTATACCGAAAAGTCGTTGACAAAAGCGAACGAAGGGAGTAATGAACTTTTTAAGGGCGTAAACAAATTTTAAACATCATTATTATTATTATTATTATTTGCCTTATGACAATGTTATTAAATTCCATTTTTTTTTTTTTTTTTTTCATTAAAGAATTTCAAATATGAAAACAAAAAAAAAAAAAAAATGTCATCATTCATTTATAAAAAAAAAAAAACAAACAAAAATGGTTTTGGGATTTTTTTAAAACAAGGCGGTGAGGCGGCGAATTATGAGAAAAGAATAATAATTAAATATTAATCAGGCAAACCCATAAATTTTCTTTTGTTATTAATAATAATAATAATATTTCAATAAATAAATTTGCACGTAAGGAAAAAAAATTTTCCCCCTTCCCGCCTCGCCTCGCCTTCCCCCTCTTCGCCTCTCCCCTCGCCCTTCTCCTCCTCCTTCCTCCCCCTTACATTTTTTTACACTTAATTGCCATTGAATTTTAATTATGTTTTGTTTTTAATAAAAATTTAAAACGACAAATGACGGTAATCACGTTTTTTTTTTTTTTTTTTTTTTCTAAGGTTGGTAAAGGTCAAGTTAATAAATTTTAATAATAATAATAATAATAATAATAATAAAAATAAAGTAAATGTATATCGGTTAAATGTTAAGTCAATTTTCACATTCAATCTCCCGTAAATTTTATTATTATTATTATTATTATTATTATTATTATTATTATTATTAATATCAACATCGGTATCATCATTACAATTATTATTATTATTATTGTTATTATTATTATTATCATTTTATTTACGGAACGCTAACTGACGCCTATAATGTGTCACATATCAAATTATTATCACCGTCATAATTTATGCGTGTAATTTATTTATTTATTTTATTTTCTTACCCTTACTCGAGTTTTTATATTAAAAACATAATTAAATAAAAAGAGAGAGAGAGAGAGATAGAGAGAGAGATAGAGAGAATCTCGATCGATATATCGATCGATTAAAAATTAATTCGATGCCGAAAACGAATTCGGTTCGACGAGGGGGTAAAAAAAAAAAGAAAAATTTTTTTTTATGGTGTCTTCTCTCTCTCTCTCTCTCCTATAATTTTAAACGGGTAGGATGAGTCAATTAAATATTAAGGTCAAAGGTTAAGTCACACCTTTTCACATTTGTCTATCTATATACGATAGTGAAATATAATTCCCGAGGATTCAAGGTCTTTTTTATTTAAAAGACCGTCAAAAGGTATATCATCATATCTTAAATTATTTAAAACCGTCTCCCCGTATAAATTCCTCATGTTCCATTATCATCATCATCATCATCATTATTATTTATTGTGGGTGAAATCATTAAAAACTTGTTTACTAACAATTTTCTTTCTTTTTTTTATTACCCGTTAATAACGCGCCCCGTGTTGTAGGTGTCTTGTTACGCTGGTGTGCATTATCAGTCAAAAGTCAAAACGACAACAGATAAATATATTCTTTTAACTCGTCTTCCACCCCACCCCCCATCACCACCATCATGATTACGCCCCTGATCCCCACACGCACGCACGCACGCACACGATCTCGCATAAATTTCTTTTTTTTTTGCAAATATTTTCCAGCAAAAAAAAAAAATGATACGATGGAGTCATCCGAATTATTTATTATTGTTAATGATAACGTTATCATTAGACGATTTCTAATATATGACGTCACATCGTATTTTAACATTAATTTAATGCGACATATTTACTCGTGACTGGTGAAATGATTTTTATCTCAAACGTTGATACGAAACGATTACCATCATTATTATTTTCACGATGATGGTGATGATGATGATGATGATGATGATGGTCAGCATGTTTTTTTTGTTTTTCTCACGGTTCACGGTCCTAATTAATTAAAAACAGTTACTTCCTTATCCAGGTAACAAAAAAAAAAAGAAAAATTTTAAGAGATTTTATCTATAATAAAATAATTATTATTATTTTATTTATTAAAAATTATTAATCTTTTTTTTCGTGTTAATATTATTATTATAAAATATTTTAACGTATCCGTTAGTGTGTTTTGATTTTTCGCACGCACTCACTCACACACATATACATTATTATTATTATTATTTATATACATAAAACCGCCGCGTTATTAATTAGAACGGAATTTCCTGTTATGTACACATGTGCACGGGGAGGTAGGGGGAGACGGGGGCAGGGAGACAGGGGGCGGGGGCACATGCAGACACATCGAAAAAAAAGATAGTTTCATTTCCAAGAATGTGCGTTCCTCCTTAACGTATTTACAATGAAATTAAAAAAAAAAAAAAATTTCATTCATTAAATGTATAAAATTAGTTTTAAAAAAAATTTTTTTTTTTTTGAACGTCGTCGCGAGGGGATAAATTCCTTAAACAGGTGCCAAATTTTGAAAAAAAAAATTTTTACCCCAGAAACGGCGTTTTCACGTTTCACGTGTAATCCGCGTGTTATTCCGCGTCAGAAATTTTGTGTTTAATCACTTTTCCTAACATTATTAATATTATTATTACGTCATCGAATTCGTACGCGTTTGGGTATACGTAACACGTGTAAAATAATAATTGAATTAAATGAAATTATTATAACACGTGAAAAATTTTTTAAAAATTATGACGTCATTTATAAAAAATCTACCGCCTCCTGTAACACTTTCACTCGGGGATCTATCTATCTATCCATTGGGGATCTTAAATATTACAAAATGGTAAGAAAGAAAGAAAAAAAGCAACAACCATAAAATAAATCATTTATAAACTTTCACGCAAAAAAAAATAAAAACCTTGTCGCTAAAAATATTTCAAATCATTCAAGCAAAACAGACAAATAATAATAATAATTTAAAGAGTGAGTGAGAGAGGGAGAGAGTGAGAGAGCGAGTTAGTGAGTGCGCGAACCTCGTGTTTAATAATTTACTTATTTTAATATTAATTATTGACGTTGTTGTTGTCGATATCGTCAAAACGTTTTTTGATTTTTCCCTTTATAACGTTGACGTGAGTGAGTGCGTGTGTGCGTGCGTGCGTGCGTGCGTGTATGATGACCTTTTAGATGTGGCCGATTCCGTTTGAAAGAGGATCGACTGCCAACAAGCATGCATAGGAGCCAACATTGGACACAATCCAATGTCTTTACACTCCTCCTTCGACGAAAAAAAATTTTTTTCGATTGATTCTGGATAAATTCCGTTTTTATCTATTTGCGGCGGTTTCTCATAACTTTATTTGGCATTTGCCATCCCAAAAAAAAATTCAGTGGGAAAATAAAAAGAAAACATCCTGGATGATAATCGATCGTCTCGTCGCGTGGGTATCACAACCCGATAATTTCGATCGAACAAAAAACAATGGAAAACGTTCGGGTGTTTCCCCATCTAAAGTTTCTACATAAGGTGATATTACTCTAAAAACGTCATATGAGATTCCATAAAATGATAGTGTGGTGGTCAGTCAGTCCGTCAGTTAGTTTGAAAGTTGAAAAAAAAAAATCGTGAATCGCCTTTAGGTGGCGGTGGTAGAGGTGGCGGTTGCGGTGGTGGTAAAGGTGGCGGCACCGGTAGAGGTGGCGGTGGTGGTGGCAAATAATTCTGCACCGATTAACTTTTATTGCCTAAATGGTCAACCAGCCATAAAATATTTCATTCCAAAAGAGTTTTTTTCTCTCTCTCACTTCATACCAACATTATTATTATTATTATTAGCTTTCCATACGTGTCAGAAGAATATATTCATTCGTGATGTCACACGCACGCACGCACGCACACACGTTATTTAGTAAAATTACATCGAATTATAGCCACGTGCTAAAAAAAAAAAAAAAATCACAGATCGTTATTGAAATTTTTTCAATATCCTTTTAAAAAAAAAAATTCTTTTTAATATTATTCCTTTTATTTTATCTTTCCGCAATATTAAAACGTAGACAACAAATGTCGTCGTCGTCGTCGTCGTCGATGATAATAATAATAAGTGATTTGGAAGGTACCTTGAAATTAAAAAAAAAAAAGGCGCGATGAGAGATGCGTGTACTTTAAAGGGTGCGTCTCTTTTTTTCCAAATCAAAGTCATGAAATTATTCGCGTAGGTATTTAAAAAAATTTAAATACCAAAAAAAAAAAACTATTTTATTATCTTTTGTTTGGCACGAATAATAATAATAATAATTGTTTTCTATAGGTACGTAACCGACTACATTGTGGCTTTTTTTTTTTTCGGCATTAAATTGTATCATTTGTCGCATTGTGATAATGCGTGTGCGTGTGTGCGTGCGTGCGTGTACTTATGTGCACATACAATTTATCCCGACGACGACATAATCCCGATGGGCGTTTCCGCCCAAAAAAAAAAAAATTTTTCCTTTGTTTCTCGTTTTTTTTTTGTCATTTAATGATAATGATGAGAAAATTGCAATGCAAATCGATTTTTTTTTAAAAAGAAAGATAGATGGATGGAGGTGTGCGTGCGTGTGTGTGTGTGACAACAGTTGGGGGGCCCGTAGGGAAAAGAGTGGGGGGGGGGTATGAGGAAATAATAAAATGATTTTGGGCCGGCTTAAAAATTTTTTTAAATGAAGGGTGGGATGACACAAAATGGAAAAACAACACAAAAAACTAAATAATAATTAAAGATGTACGAAAAAAAAAAGCAGACAACAAAAACGGATTTACTTGGAAATATATAACGCGCCGCGTTCGTAGTAATAATAATAATAATAATAGTAATAAGGAAAAAATTCGCAGGTTTTTTTTTTTTTTTTTTACAAATTCAAGTCACGCCTTAGTTAGTGAGCTTTATCACGCATAACCCATAAAAAAAAAAAAAAAAATCAAACGAAATAAAAAGAGAAGGTAAAAAAACTCATTCCCCGTTTTTTTTTTTTTTTTTTTTTCATGTTAAAAAATGCCGAAAAAATCATTTTTCCTCCTACTTATCATTATTATCATTATCATTATTATTATTATCACTTTAAAAAAATTTTATTATTATTTTTCCAACCGATTTGAATTAATTAACAACAGCAATAAACTCGTCGTTCGTTACATGTAAAAAACAAATAAAAAAATTTTTATTTTAATAACCGGAAATAAATAAAAATCATTTCCGGTATTTTCCTTTTATTTAATTTTCCCTCATCATACCAAAAAAAAAAAAAAAAAAAAATCATTTAAAGAGACGCCATTTTTAAAAATAACTAAATTGATTTTTCACACTTTTTTTTTATAAATATTTTCCGTATTGATTTTATTATCGATTTTTTATCATTCGAAGGCGGAGGAGGAAGGTGGGTTAAAGGGAAGGTGAGGAGGTGAGGGGGGAAGTGAGGGGTTATAAAAAAAACATCATTAAAAATAAAACTAATAAAAGTCAACGTGAAGAATAATCTGGAAAATTTTTTTTTTTAGTTTTTTTTAACGTTAAGGTCAAAACAGAAAGTTTTTAAATAAATAAACTTTCGTAAAAGTTTAATAAAATTATTAAACTTATTTATTAATAATAAGGTGAAATTATTAAAAAACGTGCTTATCACGTATTAGAAATCAATAATAAATCGATAATAATTAATATCGATCGATTGATTGATTTTATTTATATACCGAAAAATGAGTTAGTCGTAGTTAATAAAATGCACGAAATTTACCAAATCCCCCCACACGCACACGCACACGCATTCGACCCCGGACATTTCATTTTCAATGAAAGAATCAATTATTACGAAAAAATAAAAGATACGTCTAGACGAAGTCATCCATTCATAAAATAAATAAATAAAAAGGGAAAAAAAATTTATGTACTTAAACTCACGCATATGCGAAATCATTCTCACGCACGCACACGCACACGCACGCACATTTAATCGTGTTCGATTAAATTAATTTTATATTAAAAAAACAATCGGGGGGGGGGGAGGAAATATTGTGAAACGATCACACACACGCAAGAAAAACAATTAAAAATGCTGATTTTAAACAAACAACAAACGATTAATAATCCTAAATAAAATACTGACACAGCAATAACACACATAGGATTGTTGTTGTTGTTGTTGTTGTTGTTGTGTATGGGTTTGCAAGTAGTTATGCAATTCTTTGTTTTAAAATATTGGCGCCGTCGGGACATGTAAACACGAATGAAACTGACCTAATCTTAAAAATGTAAAAATAAACTCTTTTTAACTTATTTATATCGTTGGCATTAAAAAAATTTTCCTGGAGGGCAAAAAACTGTTTTTTATATGAAATCGTCACATATTGAACAAAACGTCCATTTTTTTATTATTACCTAATAATTTAAAAATAAGGAGTTGTAGGATACGCACGTCTTAGAATATGAAAGGACATCGCACTCAAATAATATCTCAAATGACCATGCGAACGATATTAAATATTAAGGTTCGTTTCTCTTCCGCTATCCCATATCCTCCTCTATCGAAAAAAAAAAAAAAAAAACCTCAACAATAACAAGTTGTTGTTGTACAAC
Organism: Pediculus humanus corporis; assembly: GCF_000006295.1. NCBI lineage: Eukaryota > Metazoa > Arthropoda > Insecta > Psocodea > Pediculidae > Pediculus > Pediculus humanus. Next base: position 261,610 of record NW_002987866.1, on the reverse strand, counting down.
AACAACGACAAACGTTTTAGGTTTGTGGTTTTGTTGTTAATGTCAAAAATGCCGAGTTGTTGCGCAGTTAAAATATGCGACACGAGGGCGAGACACGTAATCAGTATAAATTCCATCCCACTTGATTCGTACAAAACCTTTTTTTTTTTTCACCAGGTTGTGCCTGATTGTGTTGTGGGTATCAGGTCGTGAAAAATTTTTAATTTTTTTCTTTTCTTTCTCTAAAGACACGAAATAAAAATAAAAAAAACGTTTCGGTAAATTTTTTTTGTCGTTCTTTCCCTCTCATCATTTCCTTTACTTCCCCCCCCCTCCCCGATGGATTTTACTCTCTCTTAGAGAAATAAAAATGGCGAATGCAAAATATTTATTTTTTTTTTTTGGGGAGATTCTTCATTTTCAGGATGTTTATATAGTTGATAAAAATCCGTGGGTTTTTCTTTTTTTCGCGCCTATATCGATTTTATATATATATTTGATTTTAAGGTGAGTTTTTTTTTTTATATAAACAAACATTTCAGAAGGAGTGACAACATAAAATTTAACAAAAATCTCGCCCTTTTTTCCCTTTTCCCCCTCCTCCCCCTCCCTCTCCTCCTTCTCTTACACAACAATCCGCGGATTCACTAATTCTATTATTATTATTATTTATGAAAACACACACACACGCACACATGCGACAGAAATTATTATTATTATTATTATTAATCCGTTTATTTTTTGCATTTTATACAAAAATAAAATTAATTGCTTACGATGTTGCCTGGTCGCCGCCAAAATTTGAAACTTAAAAAACCCCCACGAATAAAACAAAAAACAAACATCATCATCATTATCATTATCATTATCATTATTATTATTATTATTATTATTATTTTTGATATTTTAATTGGGCAGACGTCTCGTCGTAATTTTTTTTTTTACATTCGTTTTTTCTATCCAAGAGTAATCTTTGAAAAAAAAAAAAAAAATTAATTTTCGCGAATCGATTTACGTAAAAATAGAAAATGATAATAATAATAATAGTTTATATAAAAAAGTTAGAATAATAATAATAATAATAAAAATTGCAACAATTGCTTAAAAAAAATTTTTTTTTTTTTTTACGTAAGGGGATCAATTGCATTATAGCGGTTTGCAAAAAAATTTGAGATGTTTAAAGTTTTTTTTTTTTTTAGGGGAGTCATTTGATATTTACGTTTAAATAAATAAATAAATAAATAAATAATTAATATAAACGCTCCCATAAAAAAAAATAAATAAATAAAATTCTTTTACATAAGGAAACACCTTAAAAAATAATTAAAATATTTTAATACGTGACGTTAAATACGTAACAAATAAAGAAAAATATTTATCGTCATCATTGTCGCAAAACTCCCACAATACAAACAGGACCCCTCCCCCCATCCCCCTCAATCCCAGCCACCTGACACACACGTACAAACACAACAGGAAAGTAGCCAGAATTTTCTTTACTATTTTTTCTATTCACACACGTTGTCGTCGAGATTTTCATGGGTACCTTAAAACGGATTTTAAAAAGTCAGTCACGTGATGGAAATTTTTTTTTTCTTATTTAAATAAAAATGGCGGACGATGATTCCTTTCACATTTTTAAGCGATTTCCTTTTTTTTTTTAAGTAGTGAAAGCTAATTATAATGACGACCGTAAAAAATTGACGGTGTAATTATTATTATTATTAATTTTTCCTTTTTCCTTTTTTTTTAAATGCGTATAAAATATTTCGATTTATAAAATCAAGATAAAACCATATTAAGATGACGTATTTTGGGCTTATGCCAGTTCGTTCCAATATTATTATTATTATTATTATTATTATTAAACGAACGTCGTTTTTAAAATTACATAAAAAAAAAAAAAGATTTTAATAACTTTTTCACGAAATATAAAAAAAAAATTTTTTTTTTTTCTTGTCTTCTGCTAATCACACGTATGCCAAATTTACGTCGCAAAAATAAAAAAATTTTTTTTTAACGAATTTTCCCCATACGTCGAACTACAGCAAATTTTTTTTCCTTATCCTGTAACCCCTTCCCCCCATTCTCCCTTCCCCCTACTTCCTTTTCCATTACTGGAAAATGTTTCGCACGGATAAAATGTCAATAGAGAGAGAGAGAGAGAGAGAAAATAGGAAATTGTCATTAAAACGTTTTTGTTTGTTTAATAAATTGTTATTTGGTAAATAAACATTATTTCGCATTGCAAAAAAAAAAATGGCATAAACGCACACACGCACACGCACACGCACACGCGGAAAGAGAGAGAGAGAGTGAGAGTGGGGGGAAAAGAGAGTGAGAGAAATGAAAATATTAAAACGTAAATAAAAAAAAAATTGAACTTTTTAGATTTATTCGACTAACTTCAAAAATATTTGACATTGCCAAACCTTTTTTTTTTTTGCACGCTTTAAATTGGCACAAAACAAAAAAATATTCTCAAACGTCGAGAGAACATTATTACTACAACTGGCGTAGAGAGAGAGAGAGAGAGAGAGAATTTTTTTTTTCCTGGCAGACATTTTATGTGATTCAACGACACAAAGTCCGATAGATTTAAAAATAGAAAAACCAAAATAATAATAATAATAACGCACACACACACACACACACACACGCACGAGAGATTTTTATAATAATAATAATAATTGGTCGTCGGATTTGAAATGCCCATCCAGACCCCGACGACTGTCACAAATCGATCATATTTTAAGGTATCATTCCAGAAAATTATCCAGGAAGATTTAAAAAAACAAAGATGGACGAATTACGCGACCGTGAGAGAAAGAAAACAAAAAAAAAAAAAAATGGAACATGTGCCCGTAATAAAAAAAAAATTTCTTTTTTTATTTGTTTATGCATTGATATACTATTTATAGATTTTATTATTATTATTATTATTATTATTATTATTATTATTATTTTCTCTAAAGCATATAAAAATTTGCACTCGAAAGTAATCGGATCTTAAATTTGTTTTGCTTTTTAAATTGGCGCCAACCGTTCGTATTCATTTTTTTTTTTTTTTTGCTTTTCGGTTTTTAATTGCTACAGATCGACCTAACCCGAAGATTTTTTCTTCTGCTATAGGGATTTCCTTATTAGTAAGAACAACCGTTAAAACTATAGAAAATTATTATGGTTCGTGAAAAGAGTGAAAGTTATAATAAAATCCATTAACGTAAATACGCAACCGTTTTTATATGACGTCAAAATAAATCATAATAATAATAATAATCTTCTTTTCAAATACATATATATAAAATGAAAGAGAAAAACGCGAAATCATAGCGAAAAAAAAAAATAAAATCATAGAGGAAATAAACAAACGATTGACCTACGATGGGGATCTACGATGGGAACCCGGGGGGGAAAGTTTTTTACAAGAAAAAAATGCAATTTAATTTATTCACATTGGTAAAAAAAAAAAAAAAAAAAAAAAAACGCAGCACAGACAATATTCATACGAGCACCAGACTTGTTGCGCCAAAAATGGAAGGTCAAGCCCAAACGAATAAATGATGTCACAATTTATTTCTAGACTTTGATATTTGCCAATCTTATTTACCTCCGAAATAATAATAATAATAATAAAAAATATGATGGCGATGATCACGATGATAATAATAATGATGAAAACGCGTAAAACCATATATATGTATTTAATTTAAATTATTATTAAGGAGAAGAATACGTGGAAGAAGAAAACCACGCGAGAGAGTCTTATAATACGACCACGCTTGAAAACATAACAAACGTTTGTATATATATCCATAATAACGCCTTCGTTTTTTTATAATAATATTCACGCGGGACACAAAGGTATATAACCTTATACCTTAAAAAAAATTATAATCTTATAAAATGTTGTAAATCAGATGGGGGGGGGGGGAAAATAATATTTATTCGGCTGCAGATTATGTCGGATTTAAAAATAAATTATATAAAAAAAAAAAAAACGGATAAACTTATAATATACGTGTAATAATAATAATAATAATAATAATTGACTTTAAAAAACCGTACGAGAGAGAGACACGTGCACACGTGCGTTTTCATACATTTTAGTTTTTTTTTCAATGAAAAATACGAAAGAAAAATTCAGGCACCATTCGTTTTTTTTTTTTTTTTAAACGAGAAATCCGCGGATTTGTTTGTGACGTCAAAGACGTAAAAAAAAAAAAAAAAGTTAATAAAAAAGGAAATTTAGGTTTTTTTTTTTATGTTTTGGTGGGAAACTCAAAGGCGTTCAAAATATTTCCGGAGGTCGGATTTATTAAATGACAGTTGGAAAAAAAATTATTTCATTTCCCCTTTTTTGGAAAGTTATAACCTTTATAATAGAATTATATCGAGTTTTTTTTTAATAAAAACTATTTTTTTTGTCGTGTATATTTCGTGTCGTGGCGCAAGAATAAAAATTATTAATAAAGATATGGTATAAAAATTGTTTTTTTTTTTTTTTTATTTCCGTTTTTCATGAGATTTATTTTTTATTTTTCCCTCCCATTCTTTCGTAACGAGAATCGAATTCGAAAATTTTAAAACGGCCCTGAACTGATGATGCAGTTTAGAAAGAGAGAGAGGGGAGAAACGTTCGTCGACGTTCGTAATAAACAAACAAACAAAAAAAAAAAAAAAAAAAAAACGTCCTTTGATTTTATTAATCAACGAAAAGATTGAAAATAATAAACTTTAATTGACATCGACCGAAATTCATTGGTTGGGCGAGAACGGGCCGACATATTTATTTTCATACGAATAAAAAAAAAATCTCTTTCTCTCTCTCTCTCACGTCCGTTCGTCCGTTCGTTCGAATCGTTATCGCGTGTTATCACCAATAGGTATTATTATTACGTAATTTTTCAAAATGTTCGAACGCAAATACGAACAATCGATTAATGACGTCACTAAAATCGTTTTGTTGTCGCAAATGTAAAACATATGAAAGTCATTACGAACGAATTTACCCTCCACTCCTCCCCCGAGGAAAAAATTAAGATATAAACCGGAAACGGTAGAAGAAGGGAGGGAGGGTGTGAAAAACGAAAAAATTTACTAGAATTTTCGATAAAGACTATTAACGATTAAAAAAAAAAAAAAAAAAACGATTAAAATTTTCTGATTAATTTTCCGGAGGGTATAAATTTTCCCATAATTTTTTTCTTTCTTTTTGTTATTTCTTTAGTTTGGGGAGGGAGGGGAGGAAGGGAACCAAGGGGTGTAAAACTCATTTACCGATAATTTTACCGAAAAAAAAACGAATCCGAAAGTCTTTTTGTACGTGCACGTTTGCAGTATGTTTTTCATAACTTCAACGTGAACGTTACGTTATTTAGTCGTGGTATTAGAATCACACACACAAAAAAAATAAACAAAGAGGCGCCGGTTAAAAAGAAAAAAAAAATTTCACCGGAATTAAATGAAACATAATTAAATGTAACAATGATGATTCGTCATTTGGTCATTCAGAAAAAAAAAAAAAAATACTTTAATTAATTTAATGTGGCGAACTCGAATCTCTTTCTCACCTGGTGGTACGTTTTTTTTTTTTTTTTTCTTATTAATTAAAAAACCTGTACGAACTACTACCACGACTACTACGCCGCGTACAAACTTTTTACGTACGCGTTTTAAAAAAAAAAAAAAATGTCTGCTACATTTTAAATTCGAAACGAAACAAAAAATTTTCACATTTTCAACATTCAATGTTAATTAATTATTAATTATCATTATTTGTAATTTAATAACGCTGTCGTTAACACAAATTTTCCTTTATTTTTTAAATTGCTGAAATTTAATTTCCTATTATTATTATTATTATTATTATTATTATTTTTTTTTTTTTTTTTGCTCTCCGTAAGAGAAATCAAATAATTATTTCAGAAAGTAACAAGATTTGAATTTTTCTTTCGTTAATCTTTTAGAAAATTTTCTAAGGTAAGGAAAATTGTTTTTCATCATAACAAAAATTATTATTATTATTATTTTTTTAATTAAAACAAATGATTTTACGACGACAGGAAGAAGAAAAAAACGGGTTTCGTACCCGCAAGAAGAAAAGAAAGAAAGCAAACAAAAAAAAATGGGGGCGAGAGCTTTTTTTTTTTTTTTTTTTAAACAATGAATTTATGTTTTATACTTCCTGAACAACAACAACAACAATAACAACAACAAACAAAAAAATAAAAGAAACTTTTTTTTTGTCTTTTTGTTTATTTCTGAATTACAGCAAAAAGAAAATTTGAATAATTTCTTATATTTACATTTTAATTCCTGTAATAATTTTAAAAAAAACGAGGAGGGGGGAGAAGAAGCAGAAGAAAAAGAAAAAAAAAAACTAAGCACAACAACAACAACAACAACAACAACAATGGTTGTTTTTTATATAGACTTTTTCTCAAATATATATATATATGAAGGTTTTTGCTGTTGTGAAAAAAATAATAAAAATTTATCGTGTCATTAGAATAACTCAAAACAATAAATTTGAGAATAATAATAATAAAAAATTAGAATTGCAGGCCAAGGACAGCAGAAGAAAAAAAAAATTTTTTTTTTTTTTTTCACTCATAAACCATTTCAACATATAATCGAATATGCCAACAGTAAAATAACAACAACAACAACAACAAAATCGACAGTAGAAAACAAACAATAATAATAATAATAATATACGTATGCAAACGAGAAAAAAAAATTATAACCGTTATTCGCGATCGAAAGAGAGAGAAAGAGAGAGGAAGAGAGAGGGGAGAACAAAAAGAGAAAGGAAAATTTAAAGAGAGAGAAAGAGAGAGAAAAGGAGCTTGTGTGTGTGTGTGAATGGGTAAAAAAAATGGCTGTGAAAAAGGCTGCGGAAAAAAAAGAAAATAATAATAATAATGATAATAAAACGTGAAAAATTTTCTCGGGTTTTCAATACCCGACAAATTCATCATTTATGCGAGAATAAAAAGAGAGAAAAAAAACTTGACAGTGACTGTCATTCACAAACAATAAATGAATTTTATTTTACCTCTCACTCATTCATTCACTCTCTCTCACTATTTGTGTCCGTGCGTGTCATTTTCTCTCTTTCTCTCTCTCTTTTTCGTTACACGAATATAAAACCCAAAGAAAAATTCCGTGTGAATTTTTTTTTTTTTTTTTTTTTTTTCAAGAACAATCGGTTTAAGGTACGAAGTGAAAACGATCGCATTTGAAAAAAAATTTTTTTTTTTTTTTTCATTATTAACGCGGCGTTAAAATCGTCCGCCATTTTTCTTTTTTTTTTTTTGCAATAGTTCTGTCGTTTAAAAAAAAAAAAAAAATTCCACGAGAATAAAAATGACTACGCGATTAACGATGACGACATATAAATATATTATTAATTAATTAATTAATTAATTAAATGTTTGACGCCGCGTATTGTTTCAGCATCGTGTCAGCAGATTAAATTCCACTTTAAAAAAAACAATTAAACGTCTGTTTTCGGTCTAATATTAAACGTGTCGAATTTTTTTTTTTTTTTTTCCTTAATTATTTCCATTATAAAAAATTATTGCTGACGATTTTTAATTTTCTGTTTCTCTCAATGTTAATTTGATTTTATTCTCGTTTTTTTTTTCTTTTTTGTTTGCCTTTTAATTTTTTTTTTCTTTAAAATGCAGCAAAAATAAAAAAACTTTTATATTTTCAAAATCTTGTTAATAATAATAATAATAATAATAATAAAATTTTGATTAATTTGTTGTTTTTTTTTTTTAACACAACAGTAATCGATATCGATTTCCATTAACGGAGCAATTTTTTCATTATTATTATTATCCTCTCGAGATTAACATTACAGAATCAAAAAAAAAAAAAAATTAATTTGTTAACTATAGCAAAAACATTATCGAGGGGGGAAAGAGGGGAAATAAGGGGGGGGAAGAACCTTTCATGCGATTTAGGAAGCCATGAAAAAGTTTTCTTAAATTACGTAAAAGGAAAACAATTCGAAACATACAAACGACAAACGACAGGAAAATAATACGACTTTTAACGGGAAAATAGTAATAATAATAATAATAATAATAATAAAACTCACCGGTAGCTCTAAAATTTCTTTTAACTTCTTCAGCAAATAACGGATTTCCATTTTTTCTATGTCCGTAAACATCGTGTCCGGAAAAAACTAAATAACACGAGTTCAACAGTAAAAAAACACAACAGAAAAATTCAATATTCATTTTTAACTATTACTATTATTATTATTATTATTATTATTTTAATAATTAATAACACTTATTTATTAATCTTCACGTCACTTTTTTTATTGAATCCTTCCTGCAGAAAAAAAAATTTTTATTTATTTAATATTTATTTATTAATTATTAACGTAATAATTAATTAATTAATTAATTAAAAATTTTTAAGAAGTCTAACGTATAATTCGATTCGTTTTCGAAAATTTAAATGATAATAATAATAATAATAAGAAAAAAACCGCCAATTTTGAAAATTCTGACGATTCGATTTTAATAAAAAAAAAAAAAAGAAAAATTTAAATTTATTATTATTATTATTATTATTACCACGTAAAACTTACTTTCTAATCGCGATAGACCGCATTTAAAAAAATAATGATAATAATAATTCGTTATTATTACGGAAAATTATTATTATTAATAATAATAATAATAATAATAATTTTTTTTCTTTAATTTTCTTTTTCTTTCCGGAAAAATAACTTTGGCACACCTTTGCTAAGCTACTGCCCGTGTATAACTAAACGATTCACCGCCAAGCGTGTAATTTAAAAAAAAAAAAAAAAAAAAAAAAAAAAAGGAGAGAGAGAGAGAGAGAAAGAGAGAGAGAAATAATAATAATAATAATAATAATAATGATGATGATGGTGATAATAATAATAATAATAATAATAATAATAATAAAAAACATGCCAGAGGCGTCTGTGGACAAAGTTGTCCAAACGTTTAGCTTACCGAGAAATCACCGCATTTAAACTTGGTTGTTAAATAACGACAGTTAGGAGCTTATTTAAAGGTAAAATGTTACGCCTATGTTTATCAAATGACAAAGTCAAATTTATTATTTTAAATAAAGAATTAATTTGCAGTATTTCATATGTTTATCTTAAGGTGTTGATAACTCGGATCCTAATTGAATCGAAAGTGTTGTTGTTGTTGTTGTTGTTGTTATATCAACTGTATGTTATTCATTCAAAAATAAAAATAAAAAATAAAAAATAAATAAATAAATAAAAAATTTACAATTTTTTTTGTCTTATGTACATACTACTACGAGTACGCGCACGTATGCACTTATGCATATGTACGTTCGTGTAAAAACCTATGTTCGAACACGCGGACTGCGATTTATTATAACCCCACCCTCCTCCTCCTCCACCTCCACCTTCTTCTCCTCTTATTCTCGATTCCCCCACCATCGTTTTCCCCCCTCTCTCGTTTCCCCTCCTCCACCTCCACCTCCTCTATTGAAAGAGAGAGAAAAGTCTCGCTCGCTCGCTCGCGTGCGGCATGATTGGGATTTAAATATTACTTTAAATTTTTAAATGTAGGAACAAAAAAAAAAAAAAAAAAAAAAAATTTAAATATCGTACCTTTTTTTTTTATAAAAAAAAAAAAAAAAAATTATTGGCACGTGTTATCAACCGTATAATTAATTGATAATAGATTCGGGCGGTTAAAGACCTTGTTAAATGTTAAAATTACGTTATTATTATATCTTATGTAAGAAAATTTTCTTTCTCTCTCTCTCTCTCCGACTCGATGTTACTATAAATGACAATACAAATTTTTTTTTTAATCGAACGATAATAAAAAAAAATCGATATAAATCGATGATTGATGATGATTCGTATCGATTAATTAAAATAACATTCGACGACAAAAAAACAATAATAATAATAAAACGTAAAATTTCGGCATTGTTTAATTTAATTATTATTATTATTATTATACTCCATGTTCTCTCGCCATAACAGAAATAAATTATTTTATGGGGTGTTGTAAGTATATACGACACGCACGCACAAAAAAAACAATTACCAACATAAAAAAAAAAATTACCAACATACAAAAAAAAAAAAAAAAATTACAAATTTAATTTTTACAAATGAAACAAATCCTTATTTAAAAACAAACACGACGCGAAAATTGCAACGATACAAACAACAACAAATAAACAAACGTACACACACAAACAGCAGCAACAGCAACAGCAACAGAACACACAACAAACAAAGTTTTTAAATAATAAATTATTTCGAGAAATAAAAAAAAAAAAAAAAAAGTTTTTTTTTTTCATTCTACTAATGTAATTATAAAGCGTTAGAAGTGCGATAACCTCAAATCAAAGCCAAATTTTTTTTTATATCTCCCGCCTAAAATCTTTCATCAATCAGTCAGCATGTAATTTACATTATTGCAAAACTACAAAAAACATTCACAAATAAGAGTAAAAAAAAAAAAAACAAAATTAACAAAATATTTATTTCGTATATACGTAATAAATATAAATAACGTTAAAAACTTTTTCTTTTTTCTTTTTGCATTTAATCGAAAATTCTCATTAATAATAATAATAATAATAATTTTTATATAAACATTCGTAAAAGCTAATAGACTAGTATAACTCACATTGAAAAATATATGTATATGTATTAAAAGCTCGTTTTATTTAGTTTTAAAAATTAGTCATGTTTAAGTTATTTTTTTTTTTTTTCTATGTTGGTATTTATATATATATATTGGATGAACTATATTCGATTGGGGTTTAACACTTTGGGTTATTTTTAATTTTTTCTCAACCGTCTGCAATTTTTCTCTTTAAAAAATTTATCATTACTGACGATTTGTTTGCTTTATTTTTTTTTTGCAACTTGAATATATTAATTATTATTATTATTATTACGAGAGGAAGGTGGTAGGAAGTAGTGAGAGGAGGGGAGAGGTAAAAAAAAAAAAAAAAAAAACTGGCTCGAACCTGTTTTGTAATTTAAATTAAACCTTCTCTCCCCTTAATGATATTAAAAAGACATTTAAAATGGGCGTAACACAAAATCAAGGTTTTTAAAATCACGTTATTCGATATTTAGGCAAAAAAAAAAAAACAAACAAAAAAACAAACGAGCAAACAAACAAACAAATTTTAGGGTGAATTAATAAAAATTATTATTATTATTATGATAAAAAAGAAAAATTTTCCGGAAATCCTTCTTTAAAATTTTTTTTTAATGGAAACAAAAAATAATTTTACGGTCACGTCGTTTACATAAAAAAAAAAAAATGAAACGAAAGTTGAAATTCTATGTTTTTTTACAAAACAACAATCGAAATTTATTATTATTATTATTACTCAAAAAAAAAAAATAATAATAATAATAATTTTACACGCGTGTTTCATCGGAGAAAGTTCGAGAAAAAAAAAATAATAATATCGCGTTAACGAAAAAAAAAAAATTTTTTTTTTTTTTTTTTAAATGTTTCGTTTCGATTTATTATCATCATTATTATTATTATTAATATTACGTCGAATAAATTAATTAATCATGATGTGTGCTTGTGCGTATGCGTGTGTGCATCGTGAAAATTTACGCACACACGTGTGTACGATTAAATGCGTGAGTGGTTGTTTTATAATATTTCTTATAACATAATAAATAAAAATTGTGAAATTTTATTTGCACAACAACAACAACAACAATAGAACTCCAAATTTTTTTTTTTTACGCTTTCCGACGCGATCGAAAAACATTTTTAAAACAAAAACAAACAACAAACAAAAACAAACAACAAACAAAAAAACATAATGCAACATAACATTTTTATGTGGAATTTTAATGTTTCGTACCAAAAAAAAAAAAAAAAATTTTCTTTTAATTCTATGCCACGGTTATGTTAAATACAATCATCACAACTTTATCATCATTATCATCATCATCATCATCAACATCATCATCATCAACATCATCATCATCATCATCATCATCAT
>NW_002987866.1:203196-249235 GCF_000006295.1 Pediculus humanus corporis | reverse complement strand
AATTTTCTGTTTCCCCCCTTAGTAAATTACTATCATTAACATTATTATACCATTTTTTTTTGTAAACGAGAGAGAGAGAGAGAGAGAGTTTCCTCTAAATTTTTTTTTTTTTTTTAATGTCGAAAAAAATAAATCGTTTCGTCGCTTTTGGATATATAACCACCTGAATTGTTTGTTTGTTTGTTTATAAAAAAAAACGGGATTTCGTGCATCAAATTTGACCGTTTGTGGTTTTTCACGTGTCAATTAACAAACAAACAAAAAAAAAAATTCATATATCGAATTTAAACTTTGTTTGTTTCCACGTTTTTTATTTAGTTAAATGTTTTTATCATATTAAAAAAATTATAAAATATCGAGGAGGGGGGGGGGAAAGAAAAATTTAAAAAAAAATCCGATATCAGGTACCCGCAATAATAATAATAATAATTTATTACAGTTAAAAAAAAAAAAACGAATGAATTTAGCCGCCATACCGTCTGTCGTTGTTTAAGAAAAAAAAGGAAACGTCAATAACCTTTTTATAAACCTGCGGAAAAAGGTTATTTTTTTTTTTTTTTTAATGTCGTCGTCGTTTTATTAAAAACCTTAAAGGAAAAGTTAATAACCTTATTTAATAAACGGTACACAGGTCAACGCGAACTAAATAATAATAATAATAATAATAATTTCTTTCAAAAAAAAATTTTTTTTTCAATAAAGAAAAAAATGAAAGAAATTTTTTTTTTTGATTTTGGAGTGAATATCAATGAGTAATATAGAAAGAAAGAAAGGAAGAAAGGAAAAAAAAAATTTCTTTTTTTCTTTCTTTCTTTCCTTTTATTCGAATCCTTTTTTTTTTTTTTTTGGAGAATTCATTGAGTGAAAAAAAAAAATGAAAAAAGTTAATTAAATATTAAAATCTTTTTTTTTTTTTTTTTTTTTTTTTTTTTGTATTTTAGTCATCGTCCTCGTTTTATTCATTCAATTTTTTCTTTTCTTTCTTATAAAATTTCCTTTGTGAGAAGAAAATTTTTTTCCTTTTCCTTTTCGCAAAAAGGAAAAATGAATCGAATTTTGGATAAAATTAAAAATTTTTTTTTTTTTCAATGTCATTAACTTATTAAAATTAAAAATTATGTTATACGAATAATAATAATAATAATAATAATAATAATAATAAAGAAATTAAATTTAATTATTAACGATGAATTATAATAATAATAATAATAATAATAATAATAATAATGATAATAAATTATTTTACCTTCGACTTCATTTTTTTCATTCATTCATTCATTTGTCAAAAAAAAATTTTTTTTTTATTAACGGAGGTTTTAAATATGAAAAAATTAAATCGATCGAATGGGTTTTTAATTAATGACGTCATCAATTAAATTTATTTTTAAAAATTTAAAATGGCGATCGAGAGAATTAAATATAATGAAAAAAAATTTTTTTTTTTTCTTCGAAATAAAACAAACGGGAAATTTTTTTTTTTAAATTCCCTTTGGGATGTATAAACAACATGACTTATTAATACGTCTTAATAAATTTTAATAATAATAATAATAAGTCGTCGTGAAATTAGGGAGTTATGTGGGGAGGTGCCGCCACAAATTTTCCTAGGGGCAGGTTTTTAAACAAAATTTTTTTTCTTGCTATCGGAGATTCAATCGAAATTTTAAAACGGATGTTAAACGAAAGTAAGTTTCGCAATTTAAACCGGAAGTTGTAATAATAAAATAATTAATAAATTAATCGGAATTTTTTAAAAACCTTTTTCCTTTTTCAAAAGGTTTTCGTTATGGTAATAATAATAATAATAATAATAATAATAATAGTTTTGTTTAATTACCTGTAAATAATTAACGAAAGCACTTAAAAATTAGGTTAACGTTACCTTTTAAAATCCAATGTTATTTTTCCATTTTTTCCTTCCAGTTTTTGATTTTTTTTTTCCTTTCTTTCCTCCCCCATTAAAAATCGCTTCTGTAAAAAAAAAAAAAAAATAAAATTCTTTTTGTTAAAATTCTTCTTGGAATCGTCCGACAGATAAATATGCCAAAAGGTGAACGTTCAAACCAAAAAAATCATTTTAACTTATTCAGGTATATGACACACACACATAGAGAATAAAAACAGTTAATAATAATAATAATAATTTTTTTTTTTCTAGGTGATGTTTAAACGTTTTTATAATTTCTTTTCATGAAATTTTAAACCGTTTCAAAAGATGAAAAAAAAAAAAAAAAAAAACATAATAGAATGTATGTATGGAAGCGCCTTCATTTTGGATTTTTAATCTTTTAACATTCTCCTTCCACGTCTTTCTATCCATTATATATATATATCTCTACGTTCCATGCATTTAATTCTCGAAATGTTTTTTTTTTGTTGCAATTGCAAACAAAACGTTTATTTCAGAAAGAGAGACAAGAGGGGAGACGACCTGGCGCTTAAAAGATCCCACAATAAAAAAAAAAAGATGGTGGCGATAATATTATATTTAAAAAAAAAAAATTTTGAATGGAATCGGAATTCCTTTCCATTGACAAACCAATCCGGGAATGTGAATAATGTCAGAGACATCTTTCCTTAGTTAAAGACATAACGTAAAATGACACGGATACATAATAAAAATTTAATAAACTAATACGGTCAAATTAATTTTCTTTAAATTACTATTAAAAACTAAAGTTTAATAATAAAAAAAAAATTTATTTATTTATTTTTTTTTTTCGAGAACCTGATTGTGATCGGAGAGTATATTTTTGACACTTTATAAAAAAAAAAAAAATTCTGGTTTATATTGACTACAAATCACTATGCCATTCGTCATTGACATTTGCCTTTCTCTTTATTTATTTCTTTGCCTAAAGTAAAGTCTCAAAGGAATCCGAAACTCCTTTTTTTTTTCCAGGTCGTCTTTTCCTTTACCAACTACCGGCAGTACACATACCCCATTATATAATGGTCAATAAATTTTTTTTTTTTTTGGCAGAGGAAGAAGAACCCGAATTTTTTCTTATGGTAATGGTTGTGATGGTAGTAGTAGTGGTAGTGGAAGTGGTAGTAGTGGTAACTTTTCTTTTTTTTTGTATTTGCAATTTGGTCATACGATGAGTACAAAAACAAATTTATGTTAACCTGATACGTGCGTTTTTTTTTTTTTTTTTTTTTAAATAATATTGTGACCCGTCAACCGTTTTTTTTTTTTTCGCGCCATAAATTATTTGATTAGTATAAATGCGGCTTATTTTATATTTATATATATAAACAAGAGAATTTATGTCGATTCTCTGCGTGAAAACGCAATCGTTACACTACTCGTACGCGCGAATGTAAAACGTTTTGTTATTATTATTGTATAACATGGGAATGATGTCAACTAAAAAAAAAATTTTTTTTTAAAAGTCACCATCGGCTCACAAAAAGGATGATGATGACGAAGACGACGGTGATGATGATGATGATGATGATAAATAGTTTAAATGGAAGTGATTACCTATCCCCCCCTTTTTGATATCGTGCAGTTATTTAATTTTTTTATCATTGTTATCAATGCTAAGGTCAATTTAAAATTAAAATTTTTTTTTTTTTTATAAAGAGGGTTGTCTTTTTCTTTTTTTAAATGTTCATCGGAGGAGGGATGGGGAGGAGAGGGGAGGGGAGAAGGTGTGGAATGTCGAGTAAATTTAAATTAAATTAAAAAAATTTTTTTACATTTTTTTTTGAGTGTTCATTTTACGATTATCGATATAAATAAAATTTCCCGTCCGTTTCTTTGTTTTCGTTTTAAATTATTATCATTATTATTATTATTATTATCGTGTGATATAATAGTTGTAATTAATATTCGTATTTGGTAATTTTGTAAAAATCAAGTTAAAATTTAAATTTACATAATTATGAAATGCGTAAATAAATAAATTAAATAAAACAAACTAAACTTTTTTTTTTCTCCATTTTTTTTGGATCGATTAATTATGTTGGCAAATAATAATAATAAAAAAAAAAAAAAAACTGGAAAATATTTGATCTGCGTGTTTAGTTTATATAAAAAAAAAAAGAAAAAAATGGTAAATTTCGATTAAATTTCGTAATTAATGACGTAATAAATTAAATGGATACGACATTATTATATATATATACATTGTTTGATAAAAGATAACAAATTATTATTATTTTTATTATTATCACGGAAAAATTGGCGAAATTTTAAAACTGTTACAAAAATTCATAATTATCATTATTATCATTAGCTTTTTTTTTTTTAGGTTACCACAGAGAGGGGAAAAAAAATTACACCCTTAAAAAAAGAAAATGGCATTCGCACGTTGACTTAAAATTATATTTACAAGGTTGTTGTTGTTGTTGTTGTAATTTTTTAGTTCGTGACAAAGTTTAAATAATAGTAAACGTGTAAGTTGTAAACAATGAGGGGAAGAGGGGGCGGGGGGAAAGAAAATTTTTTTTTTGACAATGAATGACCGTTTTATAAATGAAAGAAAGAAAAAAATTCCAAGTTAAATTATGAATGATCGGTGGCGTTTGTGTTTTTAATGGTGGTAACAACAACACAACTTTTTTTTTTTTTTTTTTTCTTAAGGGTTTTATTTTCAAACTTATTTGTTAATGAAATTTACTCTTTGTTAACAAAAAAAAAAAAAATCAGAGGTAAATTGTTGATTAGGTGCAAACAAACACAAAAAAAAAGAAGTTTTTTTTTTTTTTTTAAAGGTAGGAGGTCTTTTATATTTGAACACCTGGTATTTTCCCTCCCCTTTCATTTCATTATTAGTATTATTAGTATTATTACTATTTTTAGTTAATTAGTTTAAAATATAAACAATTCTTTTGTAAGTAATCAAAAAAATAACAAAAATTAAAAGAATTTAATGATTTTTTGAATTAAAATTAAAAAAAAAAAAAGTAGTTTTACCGTGAATGAGATGATACAAATGAATTTAATGTATAGAAAAAACATAGAAAAATAATGCAGGGGTCAAATGTCATCAACATCTACATTATTTGTTTATATCATTATTATTATTACTTTTATTTTACAAATTAATAATAATTTTGTTTATGTGAAACATGAATCGTTTTAATCGTTTGGAAAGAAAATTTTTTTTCAGGTAAATGGCCTTCTTACATTCATAAAAAAAAAAAAAAAAAAAAAAATTTCAAAATAAAATTTAACCCTATCAAAAGAAAAAATTCCAACGATGAAAAAAAAAGAAGAAGACAATATTAAAATCCCTCACTTAAATAGGTACACGATTGAAATATTTGAATAGAGAAAAAAAAAAAAAAAAAAAAAAAGGAATTGAATGAAGGTTATAAAGGTGCATGAGACAATATATTAAATTCTTATTCGTGAGACATTTTTAATTTTACAGATTAGTGTGTAACGTTTTTTTTTTTTTTTTTTTGGTTGTTAAAAAAAATCTACTGAATAACTTCATACAATTGTTGAAATTCTTTTTTTAAATAAAAAAACAAGTGATGGAAAAAAAATTAGTCTTTTATGCATTAAAAAGAAAGAATTATGTTCATTCATTTTCATTTATAAACGAGTATTAATTACCAAATATAAAAATTGTTAATTTTCTAATATTATTTACCTTTGTGATGTTTTCTTAAAATGAATTTTACGTCATTGATAATTCACTTTTTACAAAAACTAACTTAAAAACTTCAAATCTATAATATTTTACATAAAACTTTTAATAATTTAATCAAAACATAAATAATTGCATGCAAGTAATTACGTTTGTGACGAACGTTTGACCGTTATTTTAAAAATGAACGATGTTTGGATTCGATATATCGAAACAAGTAAATTAATCGCGATATATCGTAAGCATGGCTTATCGGTGATTAAATTTTAACATAATTTCTTTCTTTTTTTTTTTTTAAAAATGAACTCCGGAATATTTTCTTTTTTGAAAAATAGTTGTTTTTGTGGACAAGAAACGATTATAGTCAAATCTAAAAAATATTACGTTAAAGACGTTATTGGAGATGGGTAAATAAATGTTTTTATTAAAAAAAATGGGTCACCATACACACCTTCCCCATTTTTTTTTTTTTTTGGCGGGGAGGGGGTTGTTTTATGTTTTTATTTTCTTTTTAAAAAAACTTGTCAAAGTAATAATTTGCTTCTTATTTAAAATGACAATTTTAATGATTTAAAAAAATTTATTTTCAGTGGTTTTAGTACTGTGTATGTGGCGGAAAGCAGTTATAACAAAAGACTCTATGCAATAAAAAAAATAATTTGTCATTCATTAGATGATCAAGCTGTAGCCTTAAATGAAATTAAAGGACATGAAAAAGTTCAACATGAATATGTTATCGAATTAATAGATTATGAAATTATCGGTTCACCTGATCCTGTCAAAAATTTAACTAGTCAATTATATCTCGTTTTACCTTTTTATAGGGTAAAATTTATTTATCATTTTCTTATATTAAACTAATATTTAATATTTAAACAGTTAATTTAAATATGTATTCATTTTAGAGAGGTACTCTACATCATGAATTAGAAAAAAGAGCTGCTTGGAAAAAGCCATTCGAACCTATTGAAGCATTAAATTTATTTCTTAAAATATGTTCGGGTGTTAGAGCTTTTCACAAATTAGATCCTCCAATCGCTCATAGAGATATTAAAACAGCTAATATTTTATTAGATGTGGATGACACACCAATTATTATGGATTTAGGTAATGTTTCAATATTCATTTTGTAATATAATAATATTTAAATTGAATTTAATTTGAAATTCGTTTTGTAATACATATTTATCGAACATTTTTGTTTCGTTTTTAGGTTCAACAGCTATTGCAAGAGTAAATGTTGAAAATTTAGTAGAAGCACAAAATTTACAAGATTTAGCTGCTGAAAGGTGTTCCATGCCTTATAGAGCTCCAGAATTATTTAATGTTGAAAAAAATACAACAGTTAATGAAAAAACAGATGTTTGGGTTAGTAGCCATATTTAAATTTCTTCATGTTTTTCATTTAACTGTACAATTATATTTTAATGTATTTTTTTTATATTTTTTTTAGAGTTTAGGATGTGTTTTATATGCAATCTGCTTTTACAAGTCTCCATATGATATAATTTATGAAAAAGGTGATAGTGTGGCTTTAGCTGTTTTAAATGGAAAAATTACATTTCCTGAAAATCACATATATGGAGAGGTACACAATTTTAATATATTTTATTAATTTTATTATAATTCTTGTTAAAAATTAATCACAAGAATTTATTTTTTAGACAATGGAAAATTTAATAATGAATTTATTAAATGTTAATCCCAAACACAGGCCTGACATTGATGGTGTTATAGAAAAAGTTGAAAACGCTTTGAAATCATATTCGGGAGTGGTTTAGCATATAACATATTTATTTATAAGTTAATGAAATATCATTATCATTTGTAATAATTTTTATAATGAAATAATAATAATAATAATAATAATAATAATAATAATAATAATTTTTTATATTTTAAAAATAACAAAACAATTCGGTTTTACTATGCAACAAACTCATGAAATTTTTTTCTTTTGGTATGTGAACAAATATTTTTATATCACACCTCGAAATAATTAAATTTATTAAAAATATATAATAAATAAATAAATGCAAATTTATTTAATTTGCTTTTTGATAAAATGAAAAAATATTTTAGTTATTATTTAATTTTTAATAAGTTTTAAAAATTAAATGAAAGAAAAATATAATTTTTATGTTTTAAAATTAAAACAATACTTTTTCTTTTTTTTTAAATAAATATTTATGTATTAATAAATAAAGTAGTATTATTAATTAGTTTGTTATGTAATTATTATCCATTACATACAAAATAAAAAAGCTGCAAACTATTTATTCTTGTACTAATAATAATTGCGAAGAAAGAATTTGTGAGTACCTAACTAATGACTTTGTAAGTGGTAACTTCAAACTCAAACTTGACTAGAAGACTTGGATAAAAATAATTAAATTGATTTTATAGAAATGAGATTACATTTTAATACAACAGATCTAAGATATTTTAGGAAACAGTTGTTTTTTCAGCATCTGTATCGATTGTTTCATTATCATCAGATGATTTAATTTCATCAAAATCTTTTTTATGATTTTTGACATGATCGAATAAATCTTTGATTGTTGAAAACGATCCATCACAATCGTAACAATTAAAAGACTGTATTAAATGCAATGTTTTTTTTTTTACAAATTTCAAGCTAGAATTTTGTTTATCATTTAAATTTGAAATCTCTTTCTTATGCTGTAAATCACTTTTTCTGATTTTTCGAACATAATTCCCACATAAATGCCAAGCGATTTTGTGGGAATGTAAAACGTGATGTTTAGCCATGGTTGATCTTTTATAGCATTTTTCACAAATGACACATTGGCTTAAATAACTTGCATGAACATAACGAACATGCTGCCAATAACTGTTTCCATATTTATAATAAACATGACAAATTGGACACTCTCTTGATTTTTCAGTGATATTAATATTATTATTTGATTTTTCACCGTCTTCATCGACGAATGTTATTGTAACATCATTAACTTGTTCTAATGCATCCACCATTCTAAATTTGACTAATTATTGAAAAAATAAGTAAAAACTTTTAAAAAATTTTGTGAATCCATTAGCAACATACTCATTATTACTTTTTTTTTTTTTTCTTAAAATATTGAAAATTTAAAAAAAAGAAAATAATAATAATTATATAATAACCGGTTTAATTAATTAGTAACTTATCTGTCATATTTTTTTTTTTATTTAAGCCTACTGTTTGGGTAAATAATTATACATATTATGTAAACAAATTTAAATTTTTTTTTTTTTTTTTTTTTTTTTACATTTTCAAATGTAGGCATTCCCTGTCCGAAATGACGAAATAAACAGTTTTGCCAACATTAATTTAATAATATTCGGTAGTAAAAGTGAGATTGTAGTAATAGAGTTTTAAGTACTTGATATTCACGAATTATTATTAATAAATGTTATCAAATTTTTATATTAATATTATTATTACGAGTTATTAAATTAATTGAAAACATTATAAACATAATTTTTGTATAAAAGAGTAGTTTTTAAATTAAAAAATTATAATAATTAAATGTTGTGTGATCTGTGCTTAGTATTAGTAGTAACGCAATTTTTTTTTTTTTTTTTTTTAAGTGAAGTGAATCAATATCGTGCCTAATAACCATAAATAAATATCAATAATCTATTTTATAGTTTTTTATATTAGTTTTATTTAAGTGAAAGATAAATTATTAATTATTATAAATATATTTACCATCGTATGATTGATAAAACGGAAATTTAAAGTCTTCATTGAATATAAGATTCGTTTAAATAAATTTTATCTATTGACACGACATTTTTTGTCGCCACTGTTGTCAACATTATTATATACACCTCTGTGAAACGAAAATTCTCTATTGCATTAAAGCTATATATTCATTAAGCAAAAAAAAAAAAAAAAAAAAAAAAGTTTTTCATTAATTTTTTTTTTCTCTCTCTCTCAAATATGTGACTACTTTATTAAAGGTAACGTAATTAATTAATTATTATTAATATTTTTAATTTAATTAATGTAACTGTTAGAATTTTTTCACATTGTTTTTAGTAATCATTAAAGTTTTAACTTCTGATAAAAAAAAAAGGTAATTCATAACAATCAACACAAAGTCTATGACAAAGGTAACAATGTTTAAATAATTATATATAAAACACGATGTATCGCGCCTATTGTTAATATTAACTATTATTATTATTATTATTATCAATATAGTTAATGGTTAAACATTCATTTTAAAGGTCATTAAAATTTTGTTGAACGTTTTTTGAATTGATTTCAATGGTTGAAAACTACGATACTGCCAACTATTTACGGTTAAACTTTTTTACCTGCAAATTTTTTTTTTTTTTTAGATTAATATATAATTTGTTTTTTTTTATCAATTTTTTTTTTTTTTTTTTTTTTTTAATTTGACAATAATTGATGAATAAAATGTATTTAAATATTTTAAGTTTTATATATATATATGCAAATAAAAATTATTTTATTATTTAAATCAATCATTTAATTAAAATATTGATATCAAGTTGTTAAAAGTAATCATCTAAAATTAAAACAAAAAAAAAAAAATTATTAATTAATAAGTTTTATAAACAAGTTATGTATCTGAAAAATAAAATATTTTAAATTACTCCTTTGAATTTATTTATTTTAACAATAAATTATTATTAATATACTTACTGATGATGATGATGATAAGTTTTAAAAGTTGCTAATAATAGTGGTTGTAACAAATTTATTTTTAAAAAATATAAATAAATAAATAATTTTAATGAAACGATGATTGATTATTAATTAATGTAAAAAACGCACGAGTTAAAAACAATTTAAAATTAATTTTATTTAATTAAAATTTCAGGTTTTTTAAAATTTAAAAGAAAACAATAATGAAAACAGAAGAGAACGATAATAAATTGATCGATTTTGAAGATTTGGTTGAGATAAAAGAAGAAAAACCGGAGAACATAATAGAAGAAATAACCGTATCGAATTCGGATAGCGAAGAAAATTTAACGTTAAATTTATTAATAAATGAAATAAGAGAGAAAAAAAATATTGAAAATAAAGACCAAACAAAATCAATTAATTCGAAATATGTTAGAAACATTTCATCGCTTCGTGGTTTGATACAATACGAAAATGATAAATCGAGTACGAAAGCATCAAATCTTCCAATAGTTAAAAGATGTTGCATAGAACATTGTTATTTTACGAGAAGTCGTGGTGGAACTTCGAGATACAATTTAAGAAATTTACCTGTTACCGACGCGTCAACTTTACAATTCCAGAACGAAAATCAAATCGAACAGCAGACAATAGATTTTGAAAATGATGATGATGCAACGTTTCATTCAAATGCCGTGCCAATAAAAAAAAAGTCATCGAGTGATAGTGTTAGAAAAAAAAAAAAAATAAATAATAAATATAAATCAATTATTTTTGATAATAGTTATAAATGTAATTTCGATAGTGATGTTGAATCATTAGCAGACGATTCAAATGACAGAGATTATTATCCGGATAATGATAGTGAAAACGCAAGTGGAACAAGTACTGAAAGTGGTGTTGTTATAAAACAATTTAATAAAAAAACTGATAAAAATATAAATCAAAGGGAAAAATTATTATTAATTAATAATAATGAATCCGATGCCGCCGATATTTGTGATAATAAAAAATTCATTTCCCGTAATCGTTTAGGTATATCAAGTTACCCTAATACCCATGAAATCCCAAATAATTTCGTTAGCGTTCACGATCTCCTTAGCAAATTGAGAAACATGCAAAAAATTATGAAAGCTAAATATGAGAAAAAATTATTAGGAGATGGAAGTGATAAAATACCGCCGCCGAAATTGAAAAAAATTTTAGGGAACAAGGGAAAAAATGAAGATTTTCCCAAATTATCCGAGTATTTGTTTCCCATGCCAAACCTCACGAAAATAAATTCCGATAAAAATTGGAAAATCGATTACATAGATGATGAAATACAAAGTTTGGGTCTCGATGATCTTTTGCTCAAAGCCAGCGAATTAAATGCTGAAAATTTCACTAAAGCACTCGGGCGAAAATTAGATTCCGTTAAAAATAATTTTAATGGAAAAGATGGTTCCGAAATTGTTTTGACCATACCTAAATCGAAAAGGAATTCATCCGATGTTTCAGACGGTGAAGGTGAGTTAAAAAAAGGTAAACGTTTATCAAACGAAAAAATAAATGATTCATCATTTGATATTTTTCAATTAGATAAAAAGAAGCAGCAGGGAGGTGGAGTAGGAGGAGATAAGGTTGAACCAATTGTTAAAGGAACAGAAACGACGACTGCGACTGCGACGACTACGACGACGACAAATTCGTCGTTGTTATCGTCGTCGTCGTCGTCGTCACCTAAAAAACCAGGTATCAAAGTTAAAACAGTAGAAAACATAAACGAAGAATTCAAAGATGCGTTCGAATTGAAAAAATCATTAAAAGACTGCAATCAAATAAACGGGGATAAAAACAACATTCAGGATAAAAAGAAAGAATTGAATTTTAATAAAAACATGAGAGAACAAACGGATGGAGGAAACGATCAATCGTCCAAACCCGATCAAAATCAAAATTTTCAAGAAAAGAATAAAAAATTGGAAGAAACGTCAACAACGTCGACGACGCCCTTCGTCATGACAATCGTACAAAGTAAAACAGAAAAACAAAGGCCGGCCATATTGAGAAATTCAAATTTGTTAAAAAAAAAATCAACAATAACTCTTGGAAGTGTTAAAAACAAAGACAAAGTTTACGAAATGACCAAAGAAGATAAAAATCCTGTCGAGAGTAAATTAATGGACACCGTCGGAACCAACGTTACTCTTTTGGATTCTTCAAATGTTAAAAAACAAAACATTTCCGATTCGGAAAATGTTAATTTTTCAACTGTAAAAAAAACAAATTATTCTAAAATCGAGACTGATAATAATGATATGTCGCAGACGTCATCAAACGTTTCGATAAACGTTCCAAAACTTTCATTCAAAAAGAAAAACATTCCCTTCATACTCGATAGGAGTAGGAAATCAAGACAAATGGAATTAACGGGACAGTCGATTAACAACGTCGAAAGTATAACGACGGCAACGACAACAACAACAACAGCAGTAGCAGCAGTACCACCACCACCACCACCACCAGCACCGACACCAGTGTCAGTCGTTTCACATAAAATGGTCAAAACAAACGACGGATCAACCGAAAAAGTATTCAAAGTTAAAAGCATAGAACAAAAATTGGGAGTTGGAAAAGAGAGTTGCGTCAGCAACAGGAGATTTATAAAAGTCGTTCCCTACGATCCCGTAAACGTGCAAAGTAAAAAAATCGAAACGAACGAATTCGCACAACAGAAAAATTCAACGGACGAGGATTCGGACAAAGGTTCTAATAAGGATCCGAAAGGTAATCACGTGATAACACTAACAGCATTCTCGTCGATATTGAAAGAAATATTACCGGAAAAATGGTTTTTGTGCCTGGATAAAAAATACGGTTTGCAAATAATGAAAACTCACGTTGACGAACTATTAAATCCCTCCATATTGATAAGCGTCGTCATCGCGAGATGTGGAAAACTCACCGTCAACGTCAAAGGACAACAATTGGACGAATCTCATCAGTTATTTTCAAATTTATGCAAAATTGAAAATTCCGACAACAAATTGAGCATAAATTACGTACTGGCGATATTAAACAAATTAAAATACCTGAGCGTGTGCACCGGATGCGATGCATCACTTAAAAAATACTGGACGGAAGAGGAATTGTTAGAAATGGAAAAGACCGGAAACGAAATAGTACGAAGGGAAAAAATATACAGATCTCACGGTTGTCACTTGTTGATAGCATTAGGAAAGAAAAGATGTTATCCGTGTTTCAGAATGAACGAATCATTGAAAAAACGTTGGAGAAAAGACAAAACGGAAGACAACGGAAGTGGTGGTGGTGGTGGTGGTAATAACGGAAACAAAGACGATGGAACGAATCTAAAGGAATTCAGTCCGAACGTCGAAACAAACGAAACGATCGGGGTTGACAAAAACGACAGCGTACAATCTCAAAGGGGAATAAAAAGAAATCTCGAAGATTTTCTAGAAGAATCATTTTCTACAATGAAACAACAAATAACGGACGAATTGGAAAAGAATAAAAAATTGGGGGAAAAAGAAAATGCGTTGAAGGAACAGGAGGAAGTTTTGAGTTTCATGGGTTTGGCGAGAAAAGACACCCTCGATAAAACCGTTAGGAAAAGTAAAAGGAAAAAAAATTGTTTTTACAAATTTCAAAAACCCGCTAAGAAAAAAATAGATCAAAAAGAACTGGAATTCCTGGAGAAATATTGGCCGGATATAAACACGCTTTTTTCAACGAGTTTACTTTTCGGAGCGTATTCTAGAACCGGAAGAACGAGACTACGCGAAAAATGTAGAATGTTTCAAAAATTATTATCGACGTGGAAAGCGATCGTCGAATCCAATCCTGATTGGATCGGAAATGACGTCATTTTAACAAAAACGGTGAGTCATCAATTGTTATTTTTCTTTTTTCTTTGCTTATTGTTATTATTATTATTATGTCGTTTTTGTGTCGGCAGGTCGACGATGAGGAAAATTTCGAAAAAGGTGATAAATTCGATAAAATGGATTTGATAGCTTTAAGAGCTTACATAATTAATTCGGTTAAAGAAGTAAATAGAATAAAACACAAACTCAAAACAAAAAATTCATATTTTAAATTGCTCTACAATAAATTCGTCAAGAGAAGAATGAAAAAAACATCGAAATGTTTAGATAAAAAGGAAAAAATCACCGGGGAGGGTGGTGGTAGTAGCAGTAACAACAACAGTAGCAGTGGCAGCAATAGCAACAGCGTGTCAAACACACCGACGGATATGAGCAGCGATGAAAATTTCAAAGAAAAAGAAAAAATAGAAGAAGTGGAAGAAGAGGAAGAAGAAGAAGAAGAAAATAATGCAAGCACCGAACAATTAAACGATACCGTCGTCAATTCCTCTTCAGCATCCTCATCTTCGTCATCTTCCTCATCTTCGTCGTCCTCGTCGTCATCGTCGACGTCATCATCATCAGCATCTTCATCTCCTTCGATACCGGAAAACGATTTTAAAAATGATTAATTGATTGCAACTACTACTATTATCATTATTATTTTGTTTTTTACCTAAAACGTTTTTTCAGTGGTACGAACAAACAAAACAAACAAACAAACAAACAAAGTCAATAACGAAATGAAAAAAAATTATATATATAAATACCATAAGAAAATTGTTTATCAAATAAGTTAAACATTGTAATAAATGTTCAAATTAAAATTCAAATTATTATTTTTTTGTCTTTTCCCGTTTGTTGTTTTTTCTTGGGGGAGGAGCGGGGGGCGTGTTTTAAATTCAAGGGATTTTCCCGTCGGAAGAAAATTTTTTTGATTATTAGAAAGAAGGGGGAGGGGGGAAATCGAAGAAATAATTTGACGTTTAATTTAATAATAATAATAATTAAAAAAAAAGCAAAAATTTTTTATTTTGTTTTGTAATGTCGAACGAACTCCGACAGGAATTTCTGTCGTTAAATTGTAAATTAAAAAAAAAATTGATTAAAAAATTACCAAAGAAAGTAAATTATTGTTTAATTTTTACTATTATTATTATTAACTTTTTTTTTCATCGTTTGTTTAAATAAATAAATAAATAATTTTAATTAATAACAATTAAAAAAAAAAAAAAACGAAAAAATTTTTTTTCCTTTTCCCTCCGCCTCCTCCCCGCTGCTGTTTTTTAAATCCTTTTTTTCCATTGATAATTTTAAAATCAATTTTACTGTTTTATCGCAAAATAATAATGATAATAATAATAATGATAATAAATTAAAAATTGAAATTTACTTTAAGAAACATCCGACGAGAACAAAAATTAAATATTTATATGCAAAAAAAAAAATAAAAAAATTCATTTTCCCCCACGTTATCATTATTATTATTATTCCTACATTTTTACGCAGAAGAGAAAGAGAGAGAGAAAGATAGAGAGAGAGAGAGAAGGATATATTTTTAAAATAAAAAAATAAAATAAATATTTTAAAACAAATTTTTTTTTTTTTTAATTTCCGAATTCGTTTTCTTTTTTTTTTTTCCTTTTTTCTTCGTTTTCTTTTTTTAATAATAATAATGATAATAATAATAATGATAATAATTAATTAATAAACTTTATAATTTTTTTTACAAAATTCGTGAGAAAATATTAAAATACATTCATTATTAATTTTTTCTCAGAAAAAAAAAAAAAAAAAATCCTGCAAAAATTTTTTTTTTTTTATGTACAAAAAATTCATGCAGCGAGTTCGACGAGCTCAAAAATTTTCTTTTTTTTTTTTAACTCGTTTAATTTGTGATTAAATTTAAATTAAAAAAAAAAAAAATTAATGCGAGTTTCTTCTTGTTTTTTGTTGCCCCGCCCCTCTCCCTCCCCCCGCCCCCCAAAATATATAATCGATAAGAAACTTCTTTTTTTTTTTTTTTTTTAATAAAATTCGTTCAATTGCACTTGAATAAGCCCAAAATTAGATATGTCGCGTTTTTTTCTTCTTTCAAATGACGAGTTAGAAACAAAAGAAATAAATTTTGCTTGCGGAAATGACGTCAATGACGAAAAGGAAACTCGTTTAAAATAACGGAAGAAAGAAAGTAAAGAAAAATAGAGAGAGAGAGAGAGAGAGAAAGAGAGAAGGAAATTTCATCTCCTCGAGTATTTTATATGAAATAATTACAAGACGACGACGACGACATTCATTTCATTTTGTACTATTCACCGGATGTTGATGCGGATATTGATTATGACGTCATTTCACACGTCACTATCGAGATCCGTTTCGCTTTTCGGCTGTCCGAAATTTCTCGTTATGCTCTCCGACATCGATCTTATGTTAGCCAAATTGATGTCGGCATCCGCGGACGCGAAATAATCCAAATGACTGACCGGAAGTTCGTCTTCCGTCCTGTAATTATCGTATTCGCTGTCGTAGAGTGCCGACATCGAATCCAACGACATTATAGCATCCGAATCGAATATTCTAGACGAGGCTCGCGACGACATGCTCGTGTTATCCTCGTTATCGACGCCCTCTTCCGGATCGTTAAAAACGGAATTGACGTCGCTCAAAGCCGCTAAAAAATCATCATCGAATGACGGAAATTAAAAAATTACGACCGAAGGGGTGGTGGGCGATGTGGACCGAACGACCCTTTTGACCGTAGATCCGCCCCCCCACCAACCCCGCCCTCTCCAAAAAACTTACCTTCGGCATCCGTTAATCCGGCTTCGTTTAACATTGATAAATTTTCAAGAGCCGGATCGTCTGTCGTGTAACCCGTGGATTCTCTGTCGGGGAGCAAAGGTTCGGATGCTCCACCTTCGTTATCATCTTCTTCCGACCATTCCGATTGACTCGTTTCTCCCAAACCTCCTCTTTCGTCTAAATAATTTTTCCTACCCAAACCCTATTTTTAAAAAATTATAAAGTGCCTTTTACTGACATCATCATCAATAATAATAATAATCACAGGAATCGTGAGGATCTTACCCGCTTTTGATCTTCTTCTTCTTCTTCTTCAATTGCTTTACCATCCGAATCCAAACTTTTATTGTTCGATAACCTTTCGACGTTGTCGAACAAACTATCATCCTGATCAATTTCGCTCCTCGACGTGTACTCGCTCGGTTCTTTATTTTGAAGAATTTTCCTGGAAAATTTAATTCATTCGTTATTACTTTCATTCGTCAACTATCATAAATGTTACTGTTAATATTATTATTATTATTATTATTATTATCACGCAAGTTTCAATTTAAATTTATTTAAACGTTTAAACTTTTTGTTTTGTTTTTTTTTATCGTGCGATAAGAGAACAGATAAACAAAGAAAATTATTAATATTTTTTTGTTAATAGACAAAAGGCAACAGCGCGCAAAAGTTGTCATCATCATCATCATCATCATTCGCTAAAAGTTTTTTTTTTCCCTCGTTTTCGAAACGAATTTCCAAGAAGTTAAAAAAAAAAAAAGAAAAAAATTTGTTAATCAAACATTTTTTTTTTTAAATGATGGCAGCCATGCTTGAAGATAATTTCGCACCAACAAGCTCGAAGAAAAAAAAAAAAAAATTTTCCAAAACACCTGGAAAATGGCGAAGAACGAAGAATTAATCGATAGCTAAATAGTTCGTCGGAAGGTTGTCGTCGCAGGCGACAGAAATCGGCGATTACAAAAAAGGTACCAAAACCTTTTTTTTTTTGTTAGTACAAAAAGTATAACAAGTCGATAACCAAAAAAAAAAAAAAAAGAAAGAAAAATTCTCAACCGGTCGTCATGCAAACATTTCCTTTTTTTTATTTCCACATCCGGTTTTTACCTCTCCTTCGCATCCGGTTTTTTTTCTTTGGTTTGTTTCTGCGGTAAAACGCAGCCTCCGATTTGTGACGCTCTCGCAAAACACGTTGAAAATTCTTTAACGCTTATCGGAGACTTCAAATCCTCTTCCGAGGAAAATTCTTTATTCAACGGAAATGACGTCGCCGTTGTCATCATCAAAGCGGAAACGGGTAATTTTACGTTATTTTTATCTTTCCCCTTTTTCGTCGATACCAGAGTGCTTTCCCCGGATTTATCCCTTCCGTCCATCGCGTTTTCTTCGTTTTTCATTTTATTTTCCGCGTTCGACTTGTTTCGTCCTTTGAACGAATCTTTTCTTTCGAACGTATCGGCGGATTGAAATTTTTTCAACAATTGTTCCTCGTGAAAACCCACGGGCCTTTCTTTTTTCCTACTGAGAGAATTTTCACGGCTCAATATTTTCCTGTTGGTGAATGGAGAACTTCTTTCCGGACTTGAAGCGAGAAGTTTTTGTTCTTGTTCTGCTGCTTTTCTTTCGATCGTTAAAAACCTCGTTAATTTTTTATCGACACCCGGTGACCTTTTTCCACTTTTTGGATTCCTGTCGCAATTGACCAAAAGCAATTCTAATTCTTCCGTTTTTAAATTCTGATAATCGTCCGACCTATCGACGGATTTATCTTTCCGCTTCCTGTCCGCGCTGTTGCTTCCCTTTTTCACTTGCACCGGTTCTAATTTATTTTTAAACGTGAAACTCGATTTCCTTTCCAAGTTGACATTTTTTATTTTACCATATATACCGGATTCTTTGCTTATCTGATCTTCAAATTTTTTATTTCTCCTTTCGAAACTACTTTTTAATATATCCGAAAGAGACACGGGAGGTTTCGGACTTAAACTTACGCACCTTCCAAGTACCAAAGGAGTCAAATCCCTCGCACTCGTCAACAAATTCTCTTGTCCCAATTCAATTAGAGCATCGTTGACGTTTTTCAATTCTTCTAGAGACATTATATCCTTTTTGCAATCCGTTTTTTCCTTCATGTTTTTCAACAGATTTTGTTCGCCCAATATGTTGTTGTCTTCTGCTTGATTTTTAACGTCTTCTTTTTCTTCGCGGTGATCCAAAAGAATTTTTTCCATTTCCTTCAAATCCCTTTTTTCCGTTTGACTAGAATTATCCTTTTTAGACGATTTACCACTCGATGCCGATCTCGATCTCGTTTCTTCCAATTCCAAACTCGGAGATCTTTCGCCCACATCTAAATTTGACATTTTTTCCTTTTTCGGAGATCTGTCTTTGTCCAATGAGTTTTCTCTCGATGAACTCCATTTGTCTTTTTGTTTTCTTTCCAAACTCGGTAACTTCCGCTTGGATCGTCCTCCGGTTCCGTTCGTGGTTATTTTCGTCGGGATGTTGGATTTAACGGATTGCAATTTTCCGTTGGCCGGTTTCCCATGGTCGTTCTGAGAATTTAAACCTTTCCCGAGAGATTTTTTCCCTTTGTTTCGTGCGATGTATTCGAAACTTGTGCAACTATCACCGAGGTAATTGAGAGTATCTTCGTCTCCTATGGTTGTGTCTATCGTGCTCGTGGTACCAGCAGCCAAAGCGAGTAATGTAGCCGGAGGAAGAGGTTCTTTGACAATATTGCTGTAATTTTTTCTAGAATTGTACGAAGAGTTGGGACTTTTGTGCCTAAAAAAATAATTATAATTAACTTATTAATTGTAAAATTTAAGAAAAATCATCGTCATACGTAATTTACTCACCTGTGAGGAGAAGAATTGGATTGTCTTGAAGGCGCAGGCGGAGTTAAATACTTTTGTGGCATCATGCCGAAATCGAGAGAAGTTTTAGGGGAATGCTCGGGCGAGGAACAAGGATTAACCTAAAACACATAATTTTTACTCCAGGTTTCCAAAAAAAATTTAACAAAAAAATTATGGTTTGTAAAGAAAATATATTCACTTGAATATCTGATGGATATAACCATTTTTCTGGCATGTCCTTGGCAGATTTGGAATTTGGTGGAGGACTAGGACTATGAGAAGCATCTGTAGTTTTACTGAAACTTTCATCACTGGAACTAAGGCTCGGCGACCTGAAATATTTTTTTTTTTTTAAAACTCAAATTAATCGTAGTCCTTTACTTACTATTATTATTATTATTATTATTATTGTTAAATTTTTACTACCTGTTAAGGCTACTAATTTCGTCAGCCGAAGAATGTATTCTATAATTTGCAGGAGATGAAAACAATGAAGTCCCTTGAATGCTTTCATCCGAATAATGTCTTTGAAGTTTTTTCTTTTCATCTTTCCCCTTCGAATACCTGAAAAATCCATTTTTATCAATGTCAATCGCGACACAATCTACTTAAAAGGTTTTTTTTTCCGTCCTGCCAACCTGAGCTCTTTTGTAGAAAGTGGTGGTAGAAAGGAATGTCCTTGAGACGAAGAAGTTGATCTTTGCCGTATTGGAGGCCCAGGAGGTTTCGGTAAAGGCTTCGTGTATGGTTCGCTACTATTTTGTAAATTATTAAAAACCCTGTTGCTGTTGTTGTTGTTGCTGTTCGAACCAGACCAAAGATTGGCAGTGTAACTAAAAAGTGACAAAGGCGCAGCAGAAGTTAATAATCGTCAAAAGGAATTGTCTTGAATTATGCAGAAAAAAAAATTTGAAAATATTCACCTTGAAGACGAAGACTGCGAACATTTAAACGATTTGTGCGGAAGCGGAAGTGGATTATTATCGGATGTTCCGTTTTGTGAAGCGAGACCATTTAACCTTATGTTGAAAAATCCATTTCCTTTATTCGAATACATTCCTTGATTGTAACCGAAACCGTTTGTGCTATTTCCGGATATATTATTTTTAATGCTACTGCTACTACTTGTATTATTGCTGTTGAAATTATTACCGCAATTCAAATTGTCCAAGTGACCTAATTTCGATTTGGGAGTATCGAAAGGTTTCGGGGTATTAGAATTATTAAAATTATAATTGACAGAAACTCCGTTGTTGTAAGATGAGTCGTTGAAATTGTTCGTGTAATTGAATTTTCCTACGTTAGAATTCGGCATTATTTTAACACCTGGATTGGTGATGGGTAAAAGGGGTTCGCATTCGGGTCGTCTGTGATTCGAATTGTCACAATGTGTTGTTTCTCTGACGGCGGGCAAACGTTGTTCTCTCCTCGTTGGATCGCTCATAAGTGGTCGAATTATGCGTCGAGGAGGAGTATCACCGGCTCCGTGAAGCATGGCCAAAGGTGTCGCCACTCCACCGTACATGCTGCCTGCAAATAAATATAGTAAAACCAAAGAGTAGTATAGCAACTACTGAATGTCGTAAAAATAAATATTTTACGGGTTCTCCAACTTACCAGCAGCTACACTATTAGCTGATCTCATGTGAGACAATTCTTCCACGCGCAATGTTCCTGGTTGTTTTCGATCGGTCAAAAAATATGTCGTCATATCTCCCTTTCCTTTGACTTTGACTTTACCACGACATTGAAATTCGTAAGGATAGTTTCTAAGAATCTGATAAACTTCTTCAGTGACCTGAAATGGAAAAATAATAACCCTTTAAAATTAAGTATACATAAAACGAAGAAAGAAGCCATTTTAGTAAAAAAAAAAAAAAAATTTTAAAAGGATTATTTTACCTGAGTGTGATTGGGCAATCCGGTGGAATCCATTCTACTGGCTACGTTAACAGTATTACCCCAAATGTCGTACTGTGGTTTTCTGGCGCCAATAACACCTGCCACGACGGGACCAACATTTATTCCGACTCTTAACATAAAGTTATTGTAACTATTATCATTTATAACGATTAATTTCTCTCTCATGGCAAAAACGAATTCCACGAGGGTTGATAGTTGTCTCCCGGCACTGTAATCTCCATCTTCATCCAAAATTCTAAATTCTGGCATCAAACCGACGGCAGCCATGTAAGTGGATCCGACAGTTTTAATTTTATCAACGGATTTGAAACGATCTTCGCCCAAAAGCTAAATAATAACCAAAACAAATTTATAGACCCCTTCGCTCGTTGCAAACAAAATAAAAACCCAAAATAAATTCACAAATTAATTCACCTCGTCAAAATCTGCGATGATTTCGTTTAACAATCTCAAACATTCCACTCCCTGATTGTTTCCATCTAATTCCACGTAGAACTCGTGATAATTTGTGATGCTAGCAAAAACTACGCCGACTCTATGATACGATTGATGATACAAATCCTGCGACAGCGTGTTCTACATTGGTATTTATTATTGGACAAAATTCAAAGGAATGTGATTATATATGCGCAAGCAAGTATTCGCAAAGGAAAACGCAGGAAACGGAAATAGGGAAAGACGATTTTGAACAAAAGAAACAAACAAAACAAACAAGATAAGCAACGATTCAAGTTTGCCAAAAAAAAAAAAAAAAACAAAACAACCACAAATCACAAGCTTTCCCCTCCCCCCCCTCTTTTAGTTTCAGCTTTACAACTACTTTTTTTTTTTTGTCGTCGATTTAATTTTCAATCGCAAGCAGTTAAAAAAAAAAAAAAAAACTACAACTAAATAAAACGAATTGTTATTAAATAATGTTAATAAATAAAAAACTTTAAAAAGCAAAAAAAAAAAAATTCTTTTTTCCTTCAGTCATTTTATTATTAGTTATCTACTGCTACTCATTTAAACAAATTAAATATCTACTGCTCACATAATTTAAAAAAAAAAAAAATTCTTTTTAATTAAAATGAAATTGGCGGCGAAATTCATTTAGTATCAACAATGTAATGATAAAATTAACGAACATGAACGCTAATAAATTTTTTTTTTTTTTTTTTTGTTTTCTATATCTACAAACCATATTCGAACGGAATTGATTATCCAGAAAATGAGTTGCGACGTGAGCGGGAAGAAGATTAAACAATATCCTTTTGTTGCTGTGCTGGAGCGTGTCCATTTCTCTTTTTTCTTCCGTCGCTTGTATTTGCCACAAGAAATCCAATCTCGCCGTCCATTCAACTTGACGCCCGTGAACGACGACGGCCAAAACAAACATGAGAACTTGAACTAAACTAACAATGGCAATAGGTATGGTAGAACTGTGGACGAAAACAAAAAAAAATTTTGAAATGTTTCGACACATCATTTCCCTCCCCCCCCTTTAAAAAAAAAAAAAAGAAAACTCACCCTACGCGTTTGTCGTAGCAAATAAATATTTCTTGATGACTTGCTATTATTAGTAAAACATAAACCGTCGCCATAATAGCAAGCAATACAGTCTTTATTAATATGGGAAGCCTGAGAAACAGAGGCACGGATAAAAAACTTAAAGCAGCCGACAAAACAATATAATGCGGTATCGGACAAGCTCTGTGATCCGTGTAACTGTTAACGTCTAGTGTAACGTTCGTCGTAGAAGTTGAGCATGAAGTGTCCCAAACGCAAGTAAACTGAATCATGACGACGACAAAAAATTAATTATTTTCATTTTCCGCAGTGAAAAACGCAAAAAAAAAAAAAAAAAACAAAACTCACCACGTTAACCTGAGATACTGCGTACAAGAGTATGATCGTGAATATCGTTATGGCTATCCGAAGTATAAAACTTTCGGAAATGTCCCACACGATCCATCTCAATCTTACGGCGAGCAAAAGCATGAGAACAACCGCAACCCATATAAAGGCAGTCAAAAAAAGTAACAACAAAATAATTGTTCGGGGTAAAACAATGGCTTGTAAACCACCCGTCAGGAGGAGTAAAATGAGGGCACCCGTTAACGAACTGCTAAAACTAACATCACCGTCACTGTGATACTGCAAACAAAAAAATTCATCACCAAACGTACCAAACCTTCTATTTTCCCCTTCCCCTTCCCCCTTTTTTCTCTCGTACCTGACTTTCTTTTTCTTTATCCTTGAAACAAAGCGTGAGAAGAGACACGTGAGTTGATTTTTCCCTATCGACCGATCTTGCTTCGATTGCTTGAGCTAAATATTTATTGACTCTACTACTGGGCTGATGATAAACGCTCGAATGACGTTTTTTAAAAGGCCTCCGAAGTTTATCCGTTATTTTATTCTGAAATTTAAATTATTATTATTATTTTTTGAATCCGCGACATTTTTCTATAAAATATTTTTGGTAAATCGACCAAATAGAGAAAACTCACGAAAAATCATTCGCGAATTGATAATAAAATTATGTACCTTATTAGTTACGTCCCGAATATCCAATGAATCCGATCCTCCGGCATCGTTTAAATCCGAATGTAAAGCTCTTTGGAGATCGAAAACCTTAAATAATAATAATAATAATAATAATAATAATAAAAACAATTTTTACTTCGTTTAATTGTTTTTTTTTTCTTTTTTTTCCAAAATAAATAAAACAAAGTGCATGTAAAAAAAAAAAAAAAACCCAAAAGCCGGGTGAATTTATTAGGAGGAAATGAAGTCAATGACCTTTAATCATAAACCGGAATTTATTTATTTATTTATTTATTTACGCGGTAAAAAAATTTTGTTTTCATCATAGTTATGGACACGCTGTCGTCTGTCGAACGATTACAAATTACCTGGGATTAAAAATTAATCGAATTTTTTTTTTTTATATAAAAATTTTTTTAACGGTTGACTGATCGACCGTAATTTAATAATAATAATAATAATAATAATAATAATCAACAAAAAGCTTTTGAAATAAATTATGTACATATAAAATTATAATTTTCAATCTTGTTGTTGTGATTGACTAATGGATTAACAAACAATTGACTAAAAAAAAAAAAAAATTTATGGATTTTGGTGTAATTTTTGTTTTTTTTTGTTTTGTTTTTGTTTTTTTTTGTACCTTCTTACCTTTCTGCTTGAATTACATTTAATATCCGGTTGGCCTATATTGCTGAATGGTACTTCCATTGAGTATTTAATTGAATGAAGTAATTGAACAACGACATTCGATACGTTTTTAAATGACAATTTACGACGTTGAGCTGCTCCTAGAGCTGATCGAACTTGAAGAGTGTTGAACAAAAGCGGCTGAACGTGGTATTGGGGGAGGGGGGGGAGGAAGTAAAAAAGAACAAAATAAATGAGCGTCAATTTTCCCTCTCGATAATTTTTAAAAACTATATATACATAATAATAAAGTATAAAATCCATAATCACCTTTCTCCTTCTAGAAGGGGGAATAATAAAATATGTTGTGATATTGTTGTCTAGCAAATATTGATTCCTCGTATTTCCGTGACCGGGTTCAACTTCGTATTCACCCCCCAGATAATCCAACGTGGCTTGAGTGATGTGTACTCTCCTTAATTTTTTTTTTTGGAAAAATAACAACCGTTAAAAACATTACATAAAATTATGGTTTTTTTTTTTTTTTAACATTTCCTCATTTTCTCACCCGGGTTCTCCTCCGGCTTCCATATTGTTCGCTAACGTCACATCGTTCGACCAAACATCGTATTGCCATTTTCTCAATCCGAGAACTCCGCAAAGAACTCTTCCGGAATGAATACCTACTCGCATGTTCAATTGAACATCCGTGGCTTCGACGACAGACCTGTAAATGATCAAAAAAAAAAAAAAAAATCAAATAAACCTTTTCCCAACCCCTTTCTCCACCCCTTCCTTTACCACACAATGATAAATGCGTAAATAAATAAAGTAAACTCACGCAATGGCGTCGATCATGTCTAAACCCATTTCGACGGTGCAATGAGCATGATCCGATCTAGGTTCGGGTAAACCGGAAACGCAATAATAACAATCGCCTAATATTTTTATTCTTAGACAATGATTATCGTTTGCTAATTGATCGAAACGACCGAATAATTCGTTTAACAATCTAACTAATTCTTGTGCTGTGCATTGAGATGCCAAAACTGTGAAACCCACGATGTCGGCAAAAAGTATGCTGAAATTAAAATAATTTATGATAATAATAATAATAATAATAATAATAATAATGCGAGGAAAATAATTTTTAAAATTAATATTTCGACTGAATCGAAATAGAGAGGGAGGGAGAGAGGAGGGAAACGACGACGACGAGAGTGTAAAATTAAAATAAAAAAAAAACTTTTAAATTATGAAAATTAACGAACTCGTCGTTTTTTCCCATAAAATTCGCAGAGGCGGAAACGGAAACGATTCGAAGGAGCAAGAATGTTATTCAAAAAAGAAAATCAAATCCCTAGAAAATTTGAATTTAATAAAAAAAGCTAAAAGATTGAATTGCGATCGTGTCGGAACTCAAAACACACACCGGAAAAGGTTTTATTAAAAAAAAAACTACCGAAGGATTTCAACATCCGGTTTTAAACCGAAGCATTTCTTCAGAATGCGAATAAAAAATTCAAAAATGGATTTTTATAATCCCATTAAAAAAAATCAAATCGAAGATCAGGATCGGTTTCTGATTAAAAATTAATTTAAAAAAAAAAAAAAAACGTACACATTTAAACTACATTTAAAAACAACGTATATTTATTTGTTTGTTTGTTTGTTCGTTCCTTCGTTTGTACAAACAAAAAAAAAAAACGATAGTAAAAAATTTTTAAACATACACACGTGTGTACACATGCCGAAAAATAAAAATAAAAAAATTACAAAATTTATATTTAAAAAAAAAAAAAAAAAAAAAGAAAATTTACTTCGTCGTAAATCATCATCATCATCGTATATGAACTCTTTCTTTCCTTTTTGTTCATTTAAAGCAATAAAAGTTTAAAAATGAAGTAAAATAGTTGGCAAATTCCACAAGCGATTAATCGATAGATCGATCGATTCGATTCTTTTTCTTTTTTTTTTATTCTCCAGTAAATCTCTCACGAATGTGTGGCAATGATTAAATTACAAGGAAAATAAAAAATTATTCGAAAAACTTTTAAATAATTTCTACATTTTTAATAATTGGCGCGTTTGTGTGTGTGTGTGTGTGTGATTATTAAACGTTTGCTCGAAGGCATGCTTTAAAAAGTTATCATTATTATCATAATTATTATTATTATTTAACTCGTAACATTGCAAAACTTTCCTTTTTCTTTTTTTCGAGCAATTCGCAAGAGTTTTGTTTTTTTTTTAAAGTCCTTTTCGTTTCTTATATTTTATTTAAAAAATTTTTTTATTCATTTCTCCTTCCTTTTAATTTCTTCCCTTGTTTGAGTTTAACGAAAAATTCGGGGGGCTTACGAGAGAGAGAGAGAGAGAGAGAAAAAAAAAAATCGCCGGAAGGCTTACAAAAACAATTCGACTTTTTCCGGATTTTTTCTTCACTTCCTTTTCTTCTTTTCCGTAACAAGTATTATTATTAACAATTCACGAACAATTTTGTTTAAGTTGACGAAAAAAGAGAAAGAGAGAGAAAGAGAATTAAAACGAAAAGAGAGAAAGGATGTAAAGAGATGTGAAAAAAGGAGAGTGGAAAAGGACTTTTTTTCTCGTCATTGTTGCCACTCCTAATTGATGCAGAAACAAAAGAAGAAGAAGAAAAAAATTTAAAAACAAAAAAAATTTAAAATTACGTAATGAATGAAATACATGAAAAACGAAATAAAGAAGAAAAAGAAAAAAAGACTTTGCACACCGCCACCACCACCCGTCGTTTTTGTCGTCGTCGTTCGTTTGTTCTCTTGTTGGTTGTTGTTGTTGTTGTTGTTCTATTCATCGTCAACAAATTTCTTTTGCATGAGAGAGAATTAATTTTTTCATTTGGCATTACTAATTGTGTGTGACATAAACCGACGATAAATCCGTCATTAGGATTCTGACAAACGTGCTTTTGGTTCTCGCATATGCATGTCTAGTAGCCGTGATGTAAAAATTTTTCCTTCTAGTTTTCTACCATCTTTTTTTTTTTTTATTTCTTCCCCCTCATCGTCGCTTACATTTTATTTATTTATTTATTTTTTAATTTTTTTCTTCTTCTTCTTCTTCTTATTGCCACGTCACAAAACGAGACGACGACGACGAAATATAAAAGTCGAACAATTTTTTTGCAAATAAAAATTTTTTCTCTCTCTCTCGTTTTGATTGACGTGTCATGAAATTTTGGCCGAGTTACAAATTCGATTTTTGAATTCGCGTCTTTTGTAATAAAATTTTTGTTGTTTGTTGGCAATCGATTCGTTAATAATAACTAACCGACGTTGTTTAGAACAATGGGGGGCGAGGGGGGAAACTTCATCGTAT
Organism: Pediculus humanus corporis; assembly: GCF_000006295.1. NCBI lineage: Eukaryota > Metazoa > Arthropoda > Insecta > Psocodea > Pediculidae > Pediculus > Pediculus humanus. Next base: position 220,986 of record NW_002987866.1, on the reverse strand, counting down.
GTTTAATCGTGAACCTTCGTGGGCGTCAAAGGTCATATCAACCGATAGGTTGATTTTCCTTACGAACCATTTCGTTCGTTTGTAAAAAAAAAATTCCATCAAGGACGAATCGGGCGTGCGAAATTTGTGTCTTTATTACGACAACACAAACGATACACACGCACACGCACACGCCTATTTCGAAAAGAAAATTCAAACGAACGAATTCGACAGGTAGGTTTTAAAAAAGGTAAAAAAATTCGTAACTGGATTATAGAGTATGGGGAAGAGAGTTCGACGCCATTTTACTTTCCGTAAAAAACGAATTTCAAAATGACAATAAAGCACAACATTTAACGAAAATTATCATCATCATCATCATCATCATCATTTCGTTAAGTAAATCGCATATTTTTATTAATTAAACAAACTGGAAAAACTTTATTTAAAGAGATTCGAAAGGGGGGGAGGGGCCTCGGGAGAGGATTAGTCGCCTCGTTATTTTAATCTCGAATCCGTTCATAAGAACAAAATATTATATATTTACACGAGAAATAAGCAAAGCAAAGGGAAACGAAACAAAAAAAAAAAAAAAAAATTAAATTAATACTATCTCTTTGTCATCATCATCATCATCATCATCATCATCATTATTATTATTAGTATTATTTACCAGAAATGTTTAACTTCACGTAGAACTGAAATAATATTTTTCTGTTTGTTTTAGTAAACAACACAGTGAGAGAAAGAGAGAAAAACAAAACAAAACAAATCGTCGTTTTTATTTTGTTTTTCTTTCCTTTTTTCGTTTTCCCCTTCCCTTTCCCCCTCCTTTTTTTTACATTAAAAGTTTCCGGGAAAGGGGATTTAGGGAAGAAAAACGCAAAAGTCGTGTTACAAAATTTGTACGCGATTTTTTTTTTCCAACTCATTAATGTCACAAACATTCTTTTGTTTACAAAAAAAAACATTATTACGCAAATCAATCAATTTAGTTTTGTGTGTGGGGCGCCATTTTTTTTTTTTTTTTTTTTTTTTCAAATTTTAAAAATGGTTCAACATTTCGCTCGCGTTGTTAATTATTAAAAATAAAAATTCGAGAAATAATGAAATGCGATGAAAGATTTGCGTCAAAGGAAAATTTGTTTAATTGAATAAATACGAACCTAACGTTTTCGTGCCTCTGTATATAGATCTTGTGAAACTGCCCCTCGACCGGCGACATAATGTCAGCTTTCATTTCCATGGCAACGTGCTGGGGCAACACGGAAAGAAGCAAACGTTCCAACTTTTCGTTTTCATCCTCCATTTCCAGTCTGGCCGCAATACAATTTCTGGTATCCAAAAACGCTTTCCTTTGTGCGTGTTCCATCAAATTATGCATCAATATTCCGATTATGTTGACGCAGAGAAATATCAACGTGTTTGCTGATATCTGAGTCGTCGTCATCGAAAGAAAAAGAAAAAGAAAATTAATTCCAATTTAAATTTGACAAAAAAAAAAAAAAAAATCAAATCTCAAAATCTCACCTGCTGCCACATTAAATGAGGAAATTCTTTTGCAAATATCGTGGAAACAGTAACGTGTACGATTGGCAAAGTGATACCGAAAAGAGCTGCGATCCATGCTTTCAAAGGCATCAAACCGTAAGCAATGAAAATGGCGAAAACGACCTGACGAAGAAACGAATCACGGTCATCGTTTAAAAAAAAAGCGCCTCCCTCCCTCTCCCACCCCCCCCTCCAAAAAAAAACCCGGCGAAACTCACTCACCTGCCAAACCCCTTCTGCCACGACTCTTTTCGTTTCAACTTTCAAAGCCGTTTGAAAAGACTCGTCGGGCGAAAGTGGCAAACTCACGGCGCAAAAAGTTCCGCAAAAAAACAATATGGCGTAACAAACCCACAGGAGATATGCATCTTGCATGAGTTTGGTGTTTAGAAAACCTAATAGTAGAGCAAACAACAAACAGTGAACGCCGTTGTATATGTTTTGCGCTGTCGGTGCTTGAGCGAAGGCAATGCTGAAACTCGCCAATATTCCCGTCAGCAATATAAAAAGGCCGATGACGCTTACGACGCTCGCATATTGGAGTTTGAATATGTACCTTTGGTACAATATTTCCAATTCGTCGTTTTCGAACCTGTGACGATTTAATAGCCGGCTAAATAATAATTTCCTATGTGAATTGTTCATGGCTTTAACACTGTGATCCATTTTTCTTTTTTTTTTTTTTACGATCTATACGATGAATATTTTACGTCGTACGTTTTCAACATACGTTTACACTAACATTAACATTATTAATAATAATAATAATTTTTTTAGGCCACTTTATTGCTAACATTATTTTACGTGTATAATTTGTTATTTTCCTATAATTCTCAGACACACTCTTTTTCGTAAGCGTTCCATCATAATCGTACGTCGTCATCCTTAGCTACCGCATTTCTAATATTGTTTTATTGATTTTTCCAACCGATGATAAGTTGTCACCTGAGAATTTAAAATAAATAAATACATAAATGAAATGAAAAATTTTATTAATAAATAAATAAATATCCGACGAAAAAAAAAAAAAAAATGACGATAAAAACGAAACGAAACGAAGGAAACTTTTAAACTTTTTATTTTATTTTATTTTTTAAGGGAAAGAAAACTAAATTTTTTTTTTCTTTTTTTGTTCTTTTTTTTTTTTTTTCTGTCGGTCGTAATTTTAAGTAATTTATTTAATAAAGGATCCAAATCATTTCTTAACGAAATTTTCCCTCAATTTATTAAAAAAACGAAAATAAAAATAAAATAAAATAAAAGACAAATAAGTAAATTAAAAATAATTTATTGAAGCTTTTTAAAAAACATTCACAACTTTGGATTTTGATAGGGTGTGTCGTCTTTTGCTATTGCGCCCCAGTTAAAAAAGAGAAAACGAAAAAAAAAAAAGAATGAAGAAAAAAAAAACAGAAAGAAAAAAAGGAAAAAAAAAAAAAAAACAGAAAGGAAAAAAAAAAAGAAAGAAAGAGACACGAATCAATAAAGCTTTTGTATATAAAAAAGGAAAATCGACGGTTGTTATTAAATACCCTTCTTCGTTTTACTCAATGCTTGAAAAATATTATTATCATTATTATCGTTACTATTTTTTCCCGTAAGTTTTAAATCGCTCCTATGGAAACAAATAACTTGTCCATCACGAGCGGGGGGGGGGGACACTAAAAGAGAGAGAGAAACATTCAGGACAAAAATATTTTAAAATACACGAACACAAAAAAAAAAATTTTTTTTTTTCTCTCTCCAATAAATCGATAAATTAATTTTCCTTTAATTTTCCCATAACCTTATCATTATCATCATCATCATCATCATCATAATCATCATCATCTTCATTATTATTATTATTATTTTTTTTTTTTCGCATAAAACCTCCTTCAACTTTTTAAAATTACTTTGATTTAATAAATTTAAACAAAAAAAAAAAACCAAAACTTCAAGTTTCGAATAAATAATTCCTTTTTTTAAAAAAATATTTATCTTCTGCTTTAATTTTAAAAAAACAAATGTTTGTGTGTAACATTTTTTTTTTTTTACGTTGATTTATTGGAATTCTATTTTTTTTTCTATTCGATTCGAATGAAACAATTTCAAAAAATAAATAAATAAAGTTTTCCACGTGCGACTACACACACACACACACACTCTGGATGGATTCCCTCTTAAGTTTTTAAAAGTTCCAGGTGATAAATCACTCTCCTGGAAATCTCTATGGTAACAAAATCAATGTCAAATAAAAAACCACGAGATAAATTCTACGGTTAAAACAATAATATGTGTGTGTGTGTGTGTATCTGACGGAAAATTTTAAATTTCGGTCAATGATTCAAAACCCCCCCTCCCCCAAAAAAAACAAAAAACAAAAAACAAAACAAAAATTCTGCAAAGCACGAAATCTTACTATCCATAGAGAGACAGAGAGAGAGAGAGAAAAAAAATCAATCAAGTGTGACGAACATCATTTCGTGGGGAACGGGGGGGGGGGAAAGTAGGGTGGAGAGGAAAGAAATTCAAAAAAAATTAATTCATGATCGAACCATTTAATTTTCTCGAAAAAATAAAAAGTCATGTTAAAAAATTATCAACGCCACAAACTCATCAAAATGGCACGTTCGAAAAACGACAAACGACGTGATATATGCAAAGTTGTCAAAAAGTTTTATAAAATAATTTTTTACGCGTCCATCATCATCATCATCATCTCCTCTTCCGTTTTAATCGTTCTCTCTCTCTCTCACTCGTCCTTACAAATACTCACCCTTAATATACGTCTAACAATACAAACAATTGAAAATGTAAAAGAAAAGTTTTTTTTTTTACAATCCGTTCGAATTTATTTCCGTTCACGCCCACCACCTTCACCACCACCACCCCCTCTCTTATCCCCTACGACTTCCCGCATTTCCAACGCGTTATCATCATTAAAGTTTCGAACGTAAAATAAAAATACACTCACCGCCGCCATCGTTCAAAACGGGACTCGAGAATGAGAAAATGTTCTTTTTTTAGAACGTCCACAATAATAATTTTTTTCTTTGATTTGTTAAAACGCAACGACGAACGCGTTGTTGAAAAATGGTTCAAATATTTTAAAAATTTCTTTTCGTTTCGAACCGTTTTAAGATAAGCCAACACAACGGTCATCGATGACCGTTAATAATTAAAATGGTTTTCGAACGGTTTTCAAAAAACGCGGTCAATCAAAATTAACGGTTTAACCAAAAAAAAAAAAAATTCTTTTTTCTTTTCCGTTCTTTTTTTAAACTTAATTAAATCATGATGGTATTGATTTACCTTGACATTGCATGACTTTATTCCCTCCCTTCCCCCCCTCTCTCTCTTTCCATTTCTTTCTGTCCCCTCGATAAATTTAATTTTTTTTTTATTTTTTCCCCATTTGTAATTGATTCATGGGATATTTATCCCGTTCGTAATGTAACAAACGAGGAAATGTTCTTTTTTCGTAAATTTTCTCCTTTTTTTTCCCTTCGTTTTTCCCAACGTTGAAATTAACGGGACCTCGTTTTCGAAAAATTCTAGTACCACGTTCGATCGAACACGTGTGTGCGAAATTTAATATTAAAAAAAAAATTATTACATTACACAATTTGGTTTTTTTTTTTTTTTTTTTTTTTTTTTTGGCACAAGTGTTTCGCACTGTCAAATGCAATCGGACGACGTAAATTATTATTATTATTATTATTATTATTATTATTATTATTATTATTATTATTATTATTATTATTATTATTATTATTATAAAGAGGAAGAGAGAGAGAGAGAGAGAGAGAGAGAAAACGTGTTCGAATCAGGTATTATGATAACAACAACATTCGCATATAAAAACGATTAATTCATTTTAACGAGCAATTTAAGTCTATAACTATTATGTAAACTAACGCCACCATTTTTTTTTTTTTAAATAAAAATTTCCCTTTATTTCACTCAAAACTTTTCGTTTTTTTTTTTAAAAAATCGGATATCAAATTAAAAGTATCGAATTTTCAAGAAGGACGATGAATAATAATAATAATTAAAAAAAAAAAAATTAAAAAAATTTTTAACGTAAAAACGTTTTGCAATTAATTATCCAGCAGTTTCACATCGACAATTTCCAGGCTTAAATGATATTCAAACCGATATGATAAACCGTTTTACATATATATCCGTTATTATTATTATTATTATTTTTTGTTTAATTAACGAAATTGAGTTTTATGTACATTAATAAATGAAGAAAGAAATTATTTCGACATTTTCGAATACAAAACATCATAATTTTTTAAAGTTTATTTTACAATTGAATCAATTTCAATTAATTTCTTACTAAAAAAAAAAAAATTCCAGAGAGTTTTTAGTAGCGACGATTTAAATTTTCAACGACGTTTCCGGTTAATCAGACTCGAAAAAAAAGACAAAACTGGGATTCAACGTCCTACGATAAACAAACACACCGGAAACCTCGAAAAATGTTTTTTTTTTTTTTTTTTTTTTTGCTTTTCATGAAACAACAACAACAACAAACACACAAAAACATTTTTTAAATTTGAATAATCATCTCTCTCTCTCTCTCATACAAATTAATCCACTTAAAAATGAATTATTTCACTCTCTCTCTCTCTCTCTCTCTATTCGGATGCAATTTTCTTCATTCTCTTTTGATTACAAACTCTTGAATTTAATGTTTCCCCCCTCCCCCCAAAAAAACCTCTTCAAACGCCATTATATATTTTGTGTCGTTATTAATAAAATTTTTACAACTAATATAACTCCTGGAAACTTTCCATAACATTAATAAAAAAAAGGAAAAATTACAACCGCCAATAAATTTCCCTTTTTTTTTCGGTTTTAATCTCTTACGATTTTACGCCAATAATACAATTTCAATCATTGAAATATTCCGTAATTAATTTTTTTTTTTTTTATTAATGAAATAGTAAACGTTTGATCGCAATTAAAAAAAAAAAAAAACAATTAAACGAAACAAACAAACGAACAAACAAACAAACAAAATTTTTTTTTTCTTATTTCCTTGTAAGACGCCACGTTTGTTCTTGTAACCGTGGACTTTTGATAATCTTTCACTCTTAAAAAAAAAAAACAATCATTCACGGTTAGTTGAAAATCATGACGTGAATTTTCTTGACCGTTTGTTCGAATCGGAAAAAAAAAATAACTTTCGAAATACGAGAGAGAGAGAGAGAGAAACAAAACCAATATGACTGACACGAAAACAAAACAATACAGGTTTGATTACACGTCGAGTGAACAAAAAAAAAAACAAACAACAAACAACAATAGTTTTTAATTCGGACCATCGCAAAATAAATTAAAATTTTAAACAACAATTCCACACGAAGACGACCAAAACAACAACAACAACAAACAACAACAAACAACCATAATTAATTTTACCCTTAAACGTCTTTTAAAACAATATATATATATATATATATATATATATATATATATATATATATAAATACGTAAATAAAAATATAAATAAATTACAAAAAATAAATTTAAAATGGATGAAACCTGTCAATTTGAATAATAATAATAATAATAGGCAATCATTTAGTAACTGACGCGTGACACTTGGATTATATCCAGTTGGCAAAAAAAAAAAAAAATTTTTTTCTCTCTCTCTCTTTCTCTCTCATTCTTTTTTTCTTTCTCTTTCTCTCTTTCGCTAAAAGCTTCGAGACGATGAAAAAAAAAAAAAAAAATTTTGTAATTTGCGAACGAAGACACGAATGACCTTTTGTTCCATTTAAAAAAAAAAAAAAAGAGCTTGACATTTATCATTCCAGTTTTTTTTTTCTGCCATTACTTTTTCTTCTTCTCTTCTCACCGCCACTACCACCAACACCACCTCTACCATCATCATCACCATCACACTCGCCATTACCATTATTGCCACCTACTTAAAAAAAAAAACTTTTTATTTTTAAAATCAAATCCAACCATTTATCTTCCACGTAATTAATTCGAACACTTTCACGAAACAATTAACGCAAAATTATGATAATAATGATACTAACAATTTTATTATTATTATTATTATTATTATTATTAATAGTATTTCAATTAAAAACAATGAAAAACATAAAAAGAATTACAAAATGATTTTGCATAGGGCGTTTCCAATCGCGCGATTTTCATTTTTTTTTTTTTTTTGTTTTGTTTTGTGGTTCGTTTGTCGCTTTTTGTCAGTTACCAACACAATAAAAATTATTTTTATTTTTTTGTTTTTGCCTGACACAAGCCCAACAAACACACACACACACACACACACACACACACACAAAACAAACACGTTTGAATTGGATTAAAAAAAAAAAAAAAAAAATTTCTAAATGTTTTTCGCCCAAAAAAACATTTTTGGCTTTTCACAAATGACACACGTTTGCAAGAGGTTTTCTTTTTTTCTTTCATTCTTTCTGGCTATTATTATTATTATTATTATTATTATTATTATTACTATTTTTATTTTTACGCATTCCAAATGTTTATTATCAAAACTGAACCCATTGAAAAACGAAATAAAACCAAAATAATTTATGCCGAACCGATAATTTCAGGTTAAAACTACAAACGACTTACGTGCCTGAAAAATATTACTCGTATAACAAATAATAAGCATTTTGTAAATAATTAATAAATCCCATTCGGAGTATGGTAAATTAAAATTTCTATTTGTGAAACGCTAACATTCACACACACGCACACACGCACACACACACACACACAGGGAAAAATACACATCGAAACACGGGACTCCCACAAAAACGTTTATTTACACGCACGCACATGAAAGAAAGGAGGGAAAAACATACGAAGTAAATAAAAGAAATTGAAAAACACAAAAAAAACGGGGGGGGAGGGGAGGAAAAAGAAAAATCGTTTAAAGAAAAACCCTTCGAGCGAGCAAAACATTTAATCGACATATTGAATTTTATATAATGATAATAATGATAATGATAATGATAAAACAATAACAACAAGGCAACTCTCGTTTTAGTTTTTTCTTCTTCTTCAAAAACTTTATTTTTGTCCGTTCGTTCGTTCGTTTGGGGAGGGGGAAGGGGGGGAAAATAAAAAAATCAATCGAAATTATAATTTGTTTAAATTGTCGAATCTGGAGAGAGAGAGAGAGAGAGAGAGAGAGAGAGAGAGAGAGAGAGAGAGAGAGAGAGAGAGAGAGAGAGAGAGAAAGGGGAGCGGCGGAAATAGTAAAATAAAATTTTTTTGAACGCATAGATTTTTCAAATATTTTAGAAAAGCACACGCGCGACGGCAGCGGCAGCGGCTCCCCGTTTAATAATAATTTTTTTTTTTTTTTTTTATCCTTTCAGACTCCGGTTAACTGTTAATATTTTACAAAAAAAATCAAACATGTCTAATTATATCACATTCACGTTTCAAATGTGCTGAGAAAAAGAAGAAGCAGAAGAGAACGAAGAAGGGGGGAGGGAAGGAAAAAAACAATGTTTCGACTCCCGGTCGTCCTTTTTTTTTTTAAAGGGAAGAAGGGAAACATACATAAATGTTAATGCTGCAGGTCAAAAAAAAAAATTGTTTAAAAAAATGCAGATGTATAAACTGTTTTAAACAGCAGAAATAAAAAAATTAAAAACAAAAGTGAATCCTCCGTGAATAAAATTAAATTTTATTTCGGTACCATACGACGAATGTTTTTTTCTTTCTATTCCTCTCTTTCTCTCTCTCACACTTTCACTCTCACTCTCTCTCTCTCTCTCATTCTCCTTCTTTTTATTTTTCGTAAAAAAAAAAAAAAAGGGTTCACAAACACTTGTTTTAAAAAACTTTTTAATTAAAAAAAAACTTTTTTTTACTTTAATTTATTTTATTTTTCCATCATTGATTACGATTTAACAAAGGGTAACAAACAATGATACAAACGAGAAAACAAACAAACAAACAAACAGACTACGACAGAAAAAGAAAATTAAAACGCATAACGAATTCGACGCTTCTTTTTCCCTCCCTTTCCTTTCATTTTCATTTTATTTTATATAATTACTTTCAAACATGCGCAAAATGATATTTTTTATATAAAAAAAAAAAAATTAAAATATTACCAGGTGGAAAACGCGGGGGGGGGGGAAGAGAAAAACATGGAGAAAATAATACAACAAAAATTCGATGGGGGAAAAAAAAAAAACTAATTCCAAACAAACGCATAAATGATATTAAAAATTTATGAAAAAAAAAAAAAAAACAAAAGAAAAGAAAGGAAAAACCTCAAACCAATCAAATCGATTTTGTTTTTGTTATGTTTTCATCTGTTGGAAAAATAGAAAAAGAAAACAAACAAAAAAAAACACAAAAACAAAGAAAATTAAGAGAGAAAAAAGGAAACAAAACAAACACGTCAACAAACGCACCAGAAAAAATTCAAAAAAAAAAAAAAAAAAAAAACAGCTGAGAGGGAAGGGAAAAAGGATTCGTAACAAAAAAAGCTTAAACTTTCCGGGGGCGGAAGGGAGGGAAGGAAAAAAGGGGGGGGGGCAAAACTTTCACGTCATAAATGTTTCTCATTTAAAAAACTAATTCAATAAACGTCACATCGGATTTAAAAACAAAACAAAACAAAAAAATTTCATTAAAAATTCGGCAAAAGTTGTATTAATTTAAAAACCCCCTGTTTCTCCCCCTCTCCCCTCCCGCCTCCCCGAAAAAAAAACCGAAATGGAAGGAAAAATAATCATCTTTTTACTTTAACCTTTTTTCTACGTCTGCAAAAACACGAAGCAAAAATTTGAATTTTCCAAAATAAAACAAAAACAAACTCCAGAGATTTAACCCTGTTTTCCTAGCATTATAAATAAATAATTTTATTATTATTATTATTATTATTAGTATTTTCGATACCCAGGAAACAAAATCAAAACATGGAAAACTGTTTGATTTTAATATAATTATGTTCTCTCTCTCTCTCTCTCTTTCTTTTCTTGTTTTTTGTTAAAAAAACGTTTTAAAATTAATTATAATTAAATTGAATAACCGGAGGTTAAAATATAAAAACTAAAGTTTAAAGGGTAACAAGATAACAGGTTGATTGTTGTTGTTGTTTTTGTTTTGTTCCTTATTATGTTTCAAACCCTTTTTTTTGTTCTTATTTATTAATATTTTTCCATTTAAAAACAAAACAGTTTTCATACAATCAGATAAACAAAAATTTTTTTTTTTTCAGTCATGTTTTTCTCAAAATAATAATAATAATAATAATAATTGTTTTCAATAATATAAAATTTTCATATGACTATAAAAACAAGTTATTACATATGAAATTGATAAAAAAAAACAAATAAAGTTTTGGTTTTAAATATTAAAAAATTTTTTATCATTTAGTCAGTCAGTCATTGCGACTATTGAACTAATTTTCTAAATGTTACATAAATTAATGTTTAAAATTCCTTTTTATTATTATTATTATTACCATTATTATTTCATTCTTGTTACTTTTCTAAGATACAATTTTATGACAAACATAAATGTTTTTAAAACTTTAAACGTTGAACACAAAAGTCGTCATCATAAAATTACATGATTAGTAATATAATAATAATAATAATAATAATAATAATAATAATAATAATAACATTAGTCTTTTATTTTAAATCAGATTTTAAATAATGTCATGATGTTTAATTTAAAATTAGTTATAAATCATTGTGTTATCGTTTAGTCAGTATGTTGATTATGTTTTACTAAAAGTAAATAATTGCACATCACTGATTAATAATCGAATAATGTAAAGAGACAAAATTATCAAACTCTCTCGAGTTTTCAAAGGTTTGCTCATGAAATTAATAATAATGATAACAATAATAATAATGATTATTTAGAAAATTAATATTACAATCGAAAACCATTATCGAAACAAGCAAATACATAAAAATTAACATTTATTTCATCAACTCGATATTCATTATTCAAACTTGGTTAAATGAGTAAATAAATTTTAAATGTCACACTCTTCATTTTTTAAATAATTATCTGAGTATTTTTAATTTTTAATTAAGAAAAACTAAGCCAAAAATTTAAAAAAATATGAATAATTTTTTTTTTTTGGAGAAAAAAATAAAAATAGTTGGCTTTACAGTTAAATTTTTTTTTTTTGGACAATTAAAAATTCAATTAAATTAAAAAATTGTGAAAAAAAAAAAAAAGAAAATTATTAATCAACATTCATATTTCATAATTATGAAATTAAAACAAACAAACAAAAATAAAAAAAAAGGAGATGAAAAAGAAAATATAAAATGTCACACTTACATATGTTTAACATGGAGAATAATAATAAAATCAACTTCGGTGTTTGTTTCAATGTGTGGGTGTTGACACAAATGATCAAATTTTCCCGGAAAAAAAAATGAACATCGTTATACGAAGAATTGAATAATTAAATTAATTTAACTATTGTTTAAAACAAAACCCACGATTTTCATAACTCATAATTCATTTGGATTAAAAACAAAAAAAAAAAAAAAGTAAAAGAATGTAAAAAAAAAAAAAAAAATGATCAAATGAACTGTCCAGCCATATTTGATTTTAAAAAAAAAAATTTTTTTTTTCTTTCTCTTACTTTTTTTTATTAAAACGATATAAAAATTAAATAAATAATATCAGATGAAAATGTAGCAATATTTATAAATTTGTTATAAACGATATAAAATTTCATTCGATTATTTTTCTTTAAAAATATTCAAAAAAAAAAAAAAAGCATTTTTTATAAATAATTTTTTCGATGGCTACATCTTACACCGACTACACTTAAATTGTAACTCAAATCAATTTTCAACGGCCGATCGTGTAACAACTTTTGGCGTCGTTTTAACGGCGGTGCCAACTTTTGAAAAAAAAAAAAAATTTTTGTTTTGGAGGGAAAACACACGTTTGTTTATATTTATTCTCAACGTTAAAAACAAATGTAAAACGACATTTTTTTTTCTCGGTTTTTTAAAGGAAATTAAAATTATTATTATAAAGTACGGATAATATTTGTTAGATTAAATAAAAACAAAACATAAATTTTATATTTTTAAATAAAAAAAAATTTTATTCGATACGTAAAAAAAGAAAAAAATTAAAAAATGGTACAAAATGCTTTACAAACTAATTTAAAATTATTTAGTTTAAATTACAACAATCTTATTTTATTAAATTAAAAATTAATAAAAAAATCATTTCCAATATTTATTAATTATACGTAATATTGAAAATTAATACAAAAAATTTAAATATTAAATAAATAACAAATATTGTAAAAAAAATTTAAGTTTTATTAAATGGTAGGTAATAACTTTGTTTACATTTTTTTATTATTATTATTATTATTAAAAACTCGAATAAAAAACAAATGAAATGACTAGACAAAATTAATAATAATAATAATAATAATAATCGTCGATATACTTAATTTAATGGCAAAGAATTTTTTTTTTTTTAATTAAATATCGTTTCGAAACTTACATTCCTTATTGTAAATTAATATATATATATAAAAAAACTGTTTTTTTTTTACACATAATTATCGTAACTTTTTAATAAGTACTACGAATAAATTTTTTTTATGCAGTCTAAAAAAAGAAAAAAAAATTTTTTACTAATTACAAAATAAAAAAAAAATGTCTAACCGCAAATATTTATTTATATTTTATTAAGGCATCCATCGCAACTTTTTTTTTTTTTTAATTAATTTATTTATTTAAAGACTAGAAAATAATTTTTTCTTTTTTTATAGATTTATGTGAATCGAGAGAACAAAAAAAAACATTTTTTCTGGCCCAAAATATGTATAAAAAAATTAAATAAAGTCTACACACAAAAAAAAAAAAAAAACGAAAACATACATTTTTTTAAAATAAATATTCTACAATTAAATGATGTAATTATATTACGAGGTATTTTTCTAAAGTTTCCGACATCGGTATTAAAATAATTAAATACATAACATCCCACCCGTTTAATATGATAATAATAATAATAATAATAAACAAGTGAAAACAATTATTATTAATGAATTACGTGTTCGTCGCTTGTTATTATTATTTACACGTGTGTGCATATTTTGAGCCAAAAAAAATTAGCAGAGTTCGTGCACACGTGACGAATGAATGATTTTTTTTTTTTTTTTTACACTTTCCATCGTATGTATTTTATTATTAATATTATTATCATCATCATCATCTACCAATAACGATATTTTCTAACTAAATCGTAACCTAAATCGACCACAACAACGTGATTGTCGTTTGTCACCGATATTCCTCCGGGTCTTTTAAGTTTCGAATCGTACGAATCAATCGTTGATAATATTTCTCCTCCGGGTATTTTCAATACTTGCAAAACGTTTTTATTCTTTTCCGTTTTCACGACGACAATGCGATTTTCTTTGTCGACGGATAAACCTCCGTACCTTCCCCGACCTGGAAAATGATCATTTGATAATTGATTCTTCGCCATTATTTTTCCCAATCTACAACACACTTACTTTTGACTTCGTTCGAATTTATTTCTTCGATTAAATCTCCTTTCGGCGAGTATATGTGAATGCTTGTGTCTGCCACAATAATCGAACTGTTCGGTCCGACGCAAATGGACGATATTAAATTAAAACATTCATTTTTCCCATTTCCTTTTTTTCCAACCTTATTGAAAAAAATTAAAGAGTTATGATTAATTAAAAAACGAACTTTTTCCACCCCCACACCGTGCCTACATATATATATATATATACTCACTTGAAATAATAGTTTACCTAACGAATCGAAAACAAAAACGCAACTCAATCCGCTGTCGGCTATTAAATAATGTCCATATTCGCTATCGATCGATATATCGATGGGTTCTTGAAATTCGTCATAAGAAAACTAAAGATACAAAAAAAAATCAATTTTTTTTTTTTTTTTTTCCGATACATAAAATCGAATTTCTCACGACGATCAAATTTTTTCTTACTTTTGACATTGTGATACCGTCGTGATTCATGGTCGTCACCGTTTTCGTACGCCAATTAACGATGCAAATATAATTTTTACAAACGTCAATACCTGTACAACTTCGACCTTCCAAACCTTCGTTATATATGTGACGTATAAATTCTAAATCTTTATTTAATATTTTTATTCGTGAATTTCCGGTATCGACGACGTAAATCTGTTTAATTAAAAATTTAATTTAATTTTAATTTTTCCCCGTTTTTTACTAAAAATTTCACGTTAAAAAAGGAAAACATTTGAATATAACCTCGGAAAATAAAGAATAAAAAAAATTTAATTAATAAAAAATTCGGATTATTTCGAAAAAATTCTTCGACGGTACAAAAACTTTCAACTTTTCCATTTTGAACGCATTTACAAACTGTGCAAGGTAGAAAAAAAAATAAAATAAAATAAAACTTTTACGAAAAGGTTTTGAAAAGTTGATTTATTACGACCGACATTTTTTTTTTTTAAATAAAAACCTACGTATTGCGTGTCTTTGTCCACAGCAATGGCGACGGGTTGTAAAAATTCATCTTTTCCACATCCTCTCATTCCAAATGTGGTAATCGGATTGTTATGATCAGTCACATCAATCGGAATCGGACATCCTCGTATGACACGATCAAAGACTAGAATATTTAATAAGTACCTAGAGGGGGAGGGAGGGGAAAAAAAAGAAAAAAAACATTTTTACTTTACGTTAGCGATTAAAAAATTAACATTTTGCAAAAAAAAAAAACTAACTTTCCGGCTAATGGTGGACGAAAATAAATTTTATAAGTTCCATTATCTAAATCTTCAACTCTCACATTTAATTCTTTATTAGGATTCCCTTCCATTGTGACGTTAGACGTAACGGGATCTCCTCCAGTTGATCTGGAATTCCCGTGATAGTCGACAGTGTTTAATATAACGCACGTTTCTAAATTAGCAACTGGATTTTTTTCACACAAATCGTAAGTGCAAAGACTAGGATAAGTTGTGCTCGTTCTAACTCTACCCAATCTGGAAAAAATTAAATTTTCAATCCGGAAAATTAGTCTCCCATTACCGCAAGAAAATTTTTTTTAAACAAAAAAAGAAAACTTCAAAGTATTTAAAAGAAATTAACGTTTTTAAATTTTCCGCTAATTTTAATAGTGAATCATTATGAGTGAAATCACACGTGAGAAATGAATTTTCTCTCGGTTCGCTTAAACTTGATGCGGCATCTAATTTTTCACCCAAACTAGAAATTTTTTGCGTTATGTTTCTTACTTCTACTTGATATTGTAAACCATCGCATTCATTTTCAACCTAAAAAAAAAAAAAAAAAAAAAAAAAAATTTAATTTTTAAAAAACCTACCGCATGCTCCCATACAAAAAACTCATGAAATAATTTACTTTAATTGGAAAAAATTAATTACTTTATTTTTTTCTCCTTCTATAATGGCTAATTGTTCTTCTAAAACTTTTTTTTTCTCTTGTGCAGCTTCCGATACGGCATTTAACATTTCCTGTCTCCTATTTTCAATTAATACGTTTAATTCATTTATCGTGTCATTTATTTTTTCAATTGCTTTTTCACTTCCAACGTTTATTTTTTGTATTTCACTTTTAACAGTTTCTTGTGCTTCTGCAAGCTGAATTTTTTAAATATATTAATTAATTTTTTTTTAAATTTAATATTTTCAATGAATAAAAAACTAACTTTTGAAATGCATTCGTTGGCTTTGTAAAGTAATATTTCAGACATTCGTTTAATGGCAATCGAAAATGGTATGATTGTGTGTTCGTTACTCGATGAATGGCCGGTTGATCCAGTGCATAGAGAGCAAAAAACTGTGTCGCATGTTTCACAGAATAAAAGTTCCTTTAAAATTCATTTAAAATTATTAAAATTTAAATATATTTTCAAGAGAGAGAAAAAAAAAAAGTCTATGCTTACCTGTGTAAGATGAATTGAACATTTGGGAATCACTTCTCTTCGTTGTCTTGACATAAGATCCAAGAGTTGATTAACTAAAAAAGATGGAGGCAATGCAGAAACTCCCCCTCTTGGAATAGTGATGAGTTTTCTACAAATTGGACATCTAAAAGTTCCATTGTCTCTCGTTTGGGAAGCTGCTATTCTAGTCAGACAATGAAGGCAAACTGTATGTGAGCAAGGCAAGAGTTTAGGAGTATGTTCACTCCCATCGTACATACCTGTTAAAATAAATATTTTCTATTAGTAAAATTCCAAAAAAATTTTTTTTTAAAAAAAAAACAAAATGAAAACCTTTTCAATCCAATAAAATTACAAGTCCACAAGTTATTATAAGTCCTTACCTTTGTTGGAAAGTTCCACTGTGAAGAAAAAATATTACAAAATTAATCTGTACAAAAAAAAAACTTTTTTTTCATCGAGAACTAACAAACTAAATTTCCAATCGATTTAAAAATAAACTCTATCTAATAAAAAATATTGTAGTCATTTAAACAAGTGCTAATTTTAAGTGCTATAAATAAAAGTTTTTTATTAAAAATGAATATTATTTACTTACATAAACAAGTTCCACAAGTTAAAAAACTTTCATTAAAGTCTTCATAATTAATTGAAACAGTCTCGACTAATGTTGAACTCATTCCAATCATTTTTAAATTAGTTAAATTAACTTTACTGAAAACGATATTTTTTTGAGCAATAATAATAATAATAATAATGAATGTACATTTTTTAAATAATAGACTTTTAATAAAACACTATTAGGAGAACAAATTTTTTTTCTAAAAAAAAAAAAAAATTCATGAAAAAATGAAAAACAATTAAAAAAATGACCAGCGAATTTGAATGTTACAACAGTCCAATCAAATTTTAAAAGCGTAACAATAGACTTTAATCCTAAAGTTTAAAGGTTTTTTTTTTTTTTTTTAAACATTTCACTCACGGAATTAAATAAAATTATAAATAAATGAATGATTGTTTATTAAAAATTTAAATTAAAACCTTTGAGTAATAATTAATTTTTCATTTAAGTTAAAATAAAAATTTTTAATTTTTTTTTATTTTTTTATTTTTCTTTTTAAATCAATACAAAAGAGTGCATATTAATGAACCGGAGAATTATTATATTCGCTGGTCAAATATTGAGTGAAAATGTTAAAATTTTTAAATAAATCAATTATAAAATTAAAAATTTACAAATATTTACCTTGTTTGTATGTAAAAATTAACTTTACGTAATTAAATTACTCTTAAATTCTCGTCATAACAAAAATTAT
>NW_002987866.1:200884-202960 GCF_000006295.1 Pediculus humanus corporis | reverse complement strand
ATGTCTCTGTAATAAAATATAAATTTTCGCATGGAATGATTACAAATATTTTTCAGTATATTTTCATAAATATGAATTTATAACGTGGTTTTAATACCGGAAACTAATTTCAACAATTTTAATCTTAAAACCATGTCTTTAAATAGTAATGAGACACCTCAACTACAAATTCGATTTGTTACCAAGGAAGAAAAGTAAGTACATATTATATTTCTATTTACTATATTTATTAAAACTGTAAATTATAAATTTCTAATAGAATTATTGGAATTCAAAAAATTGGTTAAGGATTTTCAAATTCTCAATGCTCATTACATAGATTGCATGTGGTTGTTACTGTAAATAAACAGTATGTGTTAATAACCATTTTAAAAAGTTTTTAAATGAAAATTACAATATTTTACTTATTTTTACAGATATGCAGTTCCTGACACCCCTTTTGCAGTATCTTGTAAGGTAGTTTCAAAAGAATTAAACACCATCTTAAATGAACTTCTTCAAGAAGATAAAATTTCTAGTCACAAAACTGTTGATTTTGAATTTTTGATAAATGAAGAATTATTAAGAACAAATTTGCAAGAGCATCTTAATTTAAAAGACATATCAACTGAAAATGTTATTGAAATTGAATATTTTGAAAAGTATCCTGCCCCTGAACCTCAAGATTGCTTGCTTCACGATGATTGGGTGTCTGGTGTTCACGTTAGCAACGACTGGATTTTAACTTCTTGTTATGATAATACAGTGCATATTTGGAACCTGAAAGGTCAACATCATAAAACAATTACAGGACATTCTGCTGCTGTAAAAACTGTTTCATGGGTTTCAATCGATGACAATGTAGCTACATTCCTTAGGTTTGCAAACAATATATTTTCCGTTAAAGTTTCGAATGCATTGTAAAGGTGCATATAACCATGTAATTATTTTTGCTTTTAGTGGTTCAAGTGATTCGACAGCCATTTTGTGGGAGTGGAAAATTGGAAGTAATTTAGTAAAAAAAGTAAATGTTTATAAAGGGCATGAACGCAATATTGAATCACTCTCAGTTAGTCCCAAAAAAGACATATTCGCATCTGGAGGTTGGGATCACTTGTTAAAAATTTGGTCGACAGATTCATCAGAATCTGATACTCTAGATGGAGAATCGACAGCGAAAAGATCTAAAACAAATAAATACAATGTTAAGGTAAAATGAATAAACATAAAAATTTATTTTTTGTTACAATTTTGTGAGATGTGTTGATGATTCTATTGAATAAAATTTTAGCTACCTAAAATGACATACAAAGGTCATCACGACTGCATTTCATGCGTTAGGTTTTCAAATTCTAACGATCTCATAACATCATCTTGGGATCACACAATAAAACTTTGGGATGTTGAAGTTGGAGGGATAAAACAAGAATTACAAGGAAACAAAGCATTTTTTAGCGTTGATTTTTCAAATGTCAACAGAACTGTGATCACATCATCCGCAGATAAACATATTAGACTTTACGATCCTCGAAGCACAGGTGAGGGAAAAAATATAAATAAACGAGACGAGGACGATGATGAACCGTTTCAAATGGAAAATTTTTTTTTATAATTTCAGAGGGATCCCTAGTTAAAAACGTATTTACATCTCACACGCAATGGGTTCAATCGGTCAGGTGGTCGACAACGGATGAAAATTTATTTATTAGCGGAGGTTATGACAATCTATTAAAATTGTGGGACAGAAGGAGTCCGAACGCACCATTGTTCGATTTAACGGGTCACGAAAATAAAGTTTTATGTTGCGATTGGTCAAATCCAAAAGTTATGGTTTCGGGGGGAGCTGATTACACAGTGAGAATTTACAAATCGAAAAATGTAAATATTAATTGATTGATTAATTAATTAATTAATTAACGTTTTAATTTATTATTCTCTCTCTCTCTCTCTCTCACACACACACAAACAGGCACCATCCGTTAAGAAAATCCTTATTTAAAAACTGTTTCATTAAAAAAAAAGTTTAAAAAATTTTTTTTTTTTTTATGTTAAACGATAATAATCGATTCCAAGGATTTAAACCAGCCCACCAAGAGA
>NW_002987866.1:181531-200864 GCF_000006295.1 Pediculus humanus corporis | reverse complement strand
AATAATAAATAAATACGTTCGACCATTGAAAGGAATCGTTTATCGTGGCGATTGGTTAACATTATTAATATCAAAATCGTAAAAAATTATTATTATTATTATTATTTTTTTTTTTTACGTTTCCGGATTTAATGTTTTTAATTGACCGAATATTCATATTGTACGAATAAATCCGGCATATTATTAAAAACAATGATTTTTAATATTATTCGCTACAATAGATTCAAAATAATAATAAATAAAAGAAAACGATAAGGCTCCTTTATCGTTTGTGTTTATAATTTTTATGTTTTTATAAATAAATAAATAAAAAATAATTAAATTAATTAATTAATTAATTAAATGATTATCAAATATTATTCTTTGAAATACGTTACTCGAGTCACATAATCGTTTGCCCCTCCCTTCCCTCCCCTCAAAATAAGAACTGATTAATAAAATTGGAAAATTATTCGTCGTCTTATTTTGTAAGGGGCACGCAACAGAATAATAATAATAATAATAATAATTTTTTTTTATCAATCGTATAATAAGGTACTCTACTTTTTAATAATGACGATGATGATGATGATGATGATGAAGTTCGTGAACTTGTTTTGAAAGTAACGTCAATTTAGAATTAATCAGACACCAAAACGTAACAACAACACTATAATTTTTTTTTTTTTTTTTAATTTTTTTTTTTTTTTGTTTTTTTCATTCTTCCGGATGTTACGTAAAAATAAAATAACATTTATTTATAAAATCAGTAAAATAATTCTCTCTCCCGCCCCCCTCTTCCCTCCCACTTCCCCCAGGTAACTTTTTATTAAAAAAAATTCTCCCTCTTCTCCCATTCGGTTGTTTTATTGTAAAAAATTACATAATTTTAAATGATCTTTCCCCTACGACGTTTTATAGCTCCCCTCCCCCCCCCATTCCCATCCCCGATAAATTTCGATTTATTATTATTATTATTATGAATACGGTCCGGGGGAAAAAAAAAATTATTTTTAGGGATGTATATGAAACGCCGCGGAAATTTAATTTTTGGAAAATTAATTAATTAATTAATTACACCTTTGAGGTGATTTTTTTTCTTTTCGATTATTAAATTTATTTTTAAATATTTTATATAAAACGTACCTGAAAGGTGAAAAATTTATTTATTGTTATTTTTTCTTCCTCCTCCCCTCTCCTCCCCCCACTTTCCACCTCCTCTCTCATTCCCCTCCTACTTACTACCTTACCGAGTATTATACGATTTTTGAATTATTTTTTTCGTTTGTTTCCTACAAAAATTATTATTATTATTTTTTTTCTTTGGATAACGTCCATGTTGAGATATTAAGAGGAAAGGATTCGATGATGATGATGATGATGATGATGATGATGAAAATAAAAGAATAAGTTAATCGACAATACTAAACAACAACAACCGGGTTTTTTTTTTTTTTTTTTCGTCTTGTAACAAACATCAAGATGTATGTTTGCCCCCGAGATAATTTTTAAATAAATGTTGTCCATTATTAAAAAAAGGCATCATACGCACTCACGCACGCACACACACACGCATGAATATAAAAAAATAAAAAAACCCGTACAGGTGTTTGTTCAACATGATCGTCTAAGGTGAAATTATGAAAGTAATACAATTATCATCTCCCTCCTTATGTGAACCGAATTAAAAAAAAAATCAGATTTTTTTTTTGTAAGTTGACTTATACGCGAGTGATTAATACAAGGTACTCGTTTGTTTTTTAACATTTCCGTCGGTAAAAGAAAGTTTTTCTCTTAAAGATAACTTTATTAATATTATTTAAATATCGTTATATATTTTTCTTACGCGTAAAAAACAACAATAATAAGAAAAAAAAAATTTTTAAATATTTTCGGTTGTTGTTGTTGTTGTTGTCGTTGTTGTTGGTAGTTGTTGTTAGTTCGGTGGATGAAGAGTTTAGTCTTTCGGTTAACTTCCAACCTGTTTGTTGTTGTCATTACCGTTCGTTTATTTCGTTTTATAATATAAAAAATTCTCCAGCTCTCTCATTATTATTATTATTAACTGTCATTTATTATTATTATTATCATCGTTTTTTTTCTACGACTTTTCGACTTTTTTTTTCGTAAATGTGTGTTTAGATTAGTGTTCGGTCAACATAACCGTCGTATAATTTTTTTTTAATTTTCCTTTTTTCCTTTTTTTTTTTTTTCATTTTCGATCATGTTTACGACGTGAGAGTGCGCGTACCTTTTTCTTCCTTTTTTCCTTTTTTAATTTTTTTTTCGGTTTTTCACTTTTACATTTGGATTAAACAAATTAGAATTCAGGTAAATATAAACTTTTTTTTCTTAAAAATATTTATACCATTATTATTATTATTATTAATTATTAATTATTATTATTATTAACTATTATTTATTTATTGTTATTATTATTTCAAATTATTCTCGCGTCGAAAATTTTTTTTTTTTTTTTTTTCGTAAAATTTTTCCATTCGTAACAAAAAAAAAAAATTTTTCATGTTTGGAGGTTATTATATATATACGTTTTCATTAATTAACATTTAATGATTGCAACAATTAAATTGTTTGTTTGTTATTGTTATTTTTTACGATCCCCCCGAGTTTTTTTTTTTTTTTTTTTAATTTATTTTATTATTAATTTTTAATAATTCATTTTTTTTTTATTATTATTATTTTACTAATGGACGATATGAAAATTTTTTTAGGCTAAATCGTCTCGTTTGTTTGTTTGTTTGCTCATTTAAGATGAAATAATTATAGCAATAATTTTTATCAAAAGTCATTTTCGGTAGGTTTTTTATTATTATTATTATTATATTTCGATTATTAATTAGAAAGGTGTCGTCGTCGTCGTTTCTACTACTTTCAGTAGAAAATTTTTTTTTTATTCATTGTCAGTTTTATTATTATTATCATCGCGAGTATCGTACGGTAATATTTTTATAAATACTCGTCTTGATACTCGTTTGATTTTTATTATTATTATTATTATTATTATAATAAATAAATATTAATATTAATGATGTGAATCTTGAAAAAAGTGAAACCCGGGTTGTTTATTTTTTTTTTATTTTACAAATTTTCGATTTGTTGTCCGTTTGTTTGTTTGTTTGTTTTGATTTTTGATTCGTATGATTGTTTTGAGTTTGTTTTTTTGGGGGGTTTGGGAGTTTGTACGTACAAAAATGAGAAAAAAATGGGGGAAGGAGGTTTCGGGGAGTAGTCGTCGTAAAAGGTTGATCGTTTTTCTCGCGGGGGTTGTCTTCTATTATCGATAAGAAGTTCATTTTTTTTAAATTTACCCCTTGCATGATAATAATAATAATAATTCCGACAAATAAGAATCTTGTCGTGTTTAAAAGTTACCACAATAATAATAATAACTTGGCGATACGGGAAAATTTTTATTAATCGAATTTTTCATCGATGAGTTTTTGTTTTTCCGGAAAAATTACTTCGTTACGTTTTCGATAAAATCATTCATTTTCGCCATTTTTTTTTTTTAATTGACGAATTAAAATTGTCTTTAACTAAAAAACGATTCGAACGATAAAAACCGTTTAAAAAAAAATTTCGAAATGGAAAATCATCGAACGAATCTTTTTTACGGTTCGATGAAAGGATAAAAAAAAAAAATTCGTCCGCGATTTAAATTACGTAAAACTATATAAAAACTGAGAGAAAACGATAAAAATTATTATTATTATTATTATTATTATTATTATTATTATTATTATTTTTTGTTCGTTTTTGTAATTGTATAATTTTTAAAAACGAGTATTTTCTATTTAAAAAAAGAATTTACACCTCGCACGCGCACCCCACATACACAATCAACGTACGAAACGAGAAACTTTTTTTTTATTTAGGTTTGATTTCGTGAGTTTTTTTTTGAAATCCCTTCCGCGTTTTTTACATATATATATGTATTAATAATCTTTAATAATTATTTATATATATGTACATAAGTTAATGGAAGATTCGATGATGATCGATCGAATAAGAAATTTTACGTTTCGTTTAAAAAAAAAAAAAAAAAAAAAAGGAAATTAAAACCGGTCAAAAAGTATTTTTATGGAGTCACGATTTCGTTTTTTTTTTTTCGATAAATAAAAAAAAAAAATTCAAGTTAAATTGAAATTTTTTTTTCTTCCTATATTAAAGGCAAAGATTGTCTGAACAAACAAAAGGAAAAAAAAAAAATTTTCCAACTTTTTATACTATCGTCGTCATTACCATTATTATTATGTCGATGAACGATATGCGTCGTAGTCTTTGTTTGTTATTAAAGTGTTACCTGTAATCCAGGTTAGGTTCCAGGTAACAATACCGTCCTCGTGATCCGTTAGTCCGTCTTTTTAAAAAAAAATTACCGAAATTCCTGTCGATTTTACTCCCCACTACCTCATCATTCATATTTGATTATTATTATTATTATTTAAAACAGACAAACGGGAAAGAATAAATTCGGAGTGAAAATCAAAAGAAAATCAAAAAGAAAAAATTTTAATTTTACGCACTCACGCACGCATGCACGCACGCACGTGTGTGTGTGATCAGGGGGTACACAGGTTAAATACCAAATATGGTAAAAATACCTTATAGAAAAAATCATCTGCTAAAATCGATTTTCAATCAATCGATCAATCGATCGATCGATATAAATGAAATCGGAAAAAATCTTATTGACAAAAAAAAATTACGTAATAGTTAGCGAAACATATTTTTTTTTAAGGATCCGAATGAAAAAAAATGAAACAAACGAAAAATTATATCGTCGTACCTGATTTGTTCCCTTCCCCCCATCCCCCCCTTCCCCCGAGAAAAAATTCGGGAATTCAATTTTTTTTCTTGAATTTGCGTTTTATACCTAAAGTAATAATAAAATTTCAACAACTTTCATTCAATTAAAATAACTTATACGTTAATAATAATACTTTCTTTATTTTCCCTACTTTTTATTACCCTACTTCCTCTTTCCCCCACCTTACCCTCACCCTCTCCCCCGACACGGCCACAAATTTTTTTTTGCATTATAATTGTTATGTACACTCGACCGTTAAGAATTAGGTAAAGTGTAAAAAAAAAAAAAAATCATCCGCCATTTTTTTTTTTTTTAAATTTTCATTTCCGCAATAATTTTTTTTTTATTTTATTTATGGAAAGATAGATTACGGATTATTTTTTTTTCTCTCCAGCACTACTCGCGTGTGAACGATTTAATCGTTGCTGGAATTTTTTTTAAGAGATTAAAAAAAAAAAAAAAAAAAAATTTCCGATTCGAATCGCGGTGGTGGAAACTCATCCATCTCCTCGCGAAATTTTCATCAATCGCCAAAAAAAAAAAAAAAAATCATCGAAACGTAAAAATTTTCCCGTTTTCTCTTTGACGAAAAAAAAAAAAAAATAAAAGCACTTACCGCTTCCGATTCCTCCAGAATTTTATTATCATTATTATCTTTATTTTAATGCCACTGGAAAAGAATGGAGAAAATATTTCAAGTTCAATGTCATCACGAAACGACTCTCCCCGTTCGTGCTTTCGAATTAAAATTGTTATTTTAATTTTGTTGAGAAATGTTGTTGTCGGAAAAATCACAAAAAAAGTTTTCTTTTTTACGCTCGATGATAATAATAATAATTTGTCCAGAATAAGTAGTAGCAACAGGTCGATTAGTTATTAATTAGTTCTTCCATGACCTAAAATAAATCACCGTACACGTTACGACACATTTTCAAGGTTTTTAATCTCATTAAGATATCAAATGTAAGAAAAACAAATTTTTAATTTAATAACGTAAATAAATAAATAGAAAATTCTGAATTTTCGTACCTGAAAATTTTCATTGGTTGGTAACGCGAAAGTGCGAATTTGAAACAATGATGATAATAATTTTCCCTTTAAAAAAAAAAAAAAACGTTTTCCATTTGACCACATCGCGGTCATCAAGTTCAAAGTTTTCTCGTCATACCTGTGGAGAAATCATAGTAATGATAATAATAATAATAAGAATAATAATAATAATAAGTTTCTTTATAATTTTATGTAATTTTATGTATTATTATTTTTCCAGACGACGTAAATATTTTTTTTTTTAATAATAATTAAATTTTTACGTAATTAAATAAATCAATGATGCGTTATAAATAACAAAAAGAAAAAAAAAAGTTTCTTCTGGTTTCGTATTTACATAATAATAATAATAATTTTATCAACGTTTCCGCGGAAGCCTTGTTTAATACATTTATTATTTTGTTTATTAAATTATTAAACAAAAAAAAAAACTGGAATAAAATTTTTTTTTTTTTAAATTCATGGCGCGCGAGTACGTTAACGTAAACGTTTGAATTACATAATCTTTTCCATTTCGTAACAACCACCAATGACGGCCAATAAAAATATTTTCCTTCTTAAAAAAAAAAAAAAAAGAAAAAAAGAAAAAAAGAAAAAAAGAAAAAATTACTACGAAGGTGAAATCGTCAAAAATCAATCGATATAATTTTCCCCTCCCCCCAAAAAAAAAAAAAAAACAAATTGATTATTTATAGGCTCCCTGGAAAATTTTTTATCAAATTAAAAAAAAAAGTGAATGTTGTTGTCGTTTTTAAATATGGCGGCGGTTTAATTTACTCCTCGCGGTAAAGTCGTTGTCGTAAATTTTTTTTTCCTTTTTTTGGGGGGTGGAAAGTTTTCTTTTTTACCCATAAACCTTTTTCATTTGATATTCATTTTATATTACGCAGCAAATTTTTTTATTATTTAAATTAAATTTCGGTTTTTTAACTGCCAAAAAAAAAAAAAATTATTAGGTAATAATTAATGCGTGTGCGCGCGCACACACACAAAAATATAAAAAAAAATTTACGTCATGTTTGTTATTATAAAACGACGAAAAATAATAGTAACGCTTTAAAATTATTATTATTATTATTATATATTATTTATGTATTTTATCCATTCGCTTACTTTCGTATATATCAAAAAAAAAAAAAAAATTAATTAATTGTAATTAAATTGTAATTTTGTTGTTGTTGACTACAACAACATTTCACGTATAAGTTTTGTAACTTTACTTCAAATAATAATAATAATTATTTTATGTAATTAAATCGGATAAAAACAAAACAAACGGAGCAGAAATAAATTTATTTATTTATTTTTTTTTCTAAAACCACGATTGAAATTTTTAATATTGAACCGAAACACAAAAAAAAAAAAAAAATGTTGTTATGTATGTTACATACACACAATTAACCGTTAACCCACAAACATAATCAGGTTCACCGTGGCCTCCTTCATCATCGATATTCATTCTATTTCCTTTCCTTTATTATTATTATTTATTTAGGCTCCCCGTGTAAGGGAAAAAAAAATTATTATTTTGTGCAAGGATGATCCTTAAGCGTCAATGGCATTGAAACGAAATTCTTTTTTTTTTTTTTTTTTTTATAAAAATTACGACTTTGATTAAGCAATACCTGACTCATTTTGTTTTCTTTCTAAACAATGAAAACAACCAATGGAAACTTGTTTGTTGCTTTATTTAACAAAATTATAATTTTTTCCTTTTTTTTTTTTTAGCTTTTTGCGTTGACACCCTTTAAACGTACCACAAAAAAAAAAAAATAAGGAGTTTTGAAATAAACGGAATGCGTACCTGAATAACAAACGTTTGTTGTGATTGTTCGTTTGTTAACAAATCAATGACGTCGACTTAAATTCGACAACCGTTTTACGTTTCCATTTTTTTAAATTTCTAAAAACCTGAAAAAAAATAAAAATAAAAATTATTCTAAGACCGAAAATAAATCAATTAATAAATTATGTTAATCAATAACTTATAAACGTATTAATAATAATAATGATGATGATGATGATGATGATGATGATGATGATGATGATGATGATGATGATGATTCCAGTTAATCTAAATAATCCGTTAATTTATTAATAAAAAGAAAAAAGACGTTAATAAATAGAAATAAAGGTTAATAAAATTATTTATTTTCCACGACTTTAATAATAATAAACACAATAATTTAATTGAAAGTAATATTTATTATTAATAATAATAATAATGAGGAGCAAACGCCGCCATGTTATTTTACAGTACATTTTATAATACGAATACTTTTTTCTCTCTCTCTCTTTTCATCCAAGTATAAAGTGTGTAAAAAAAAAAGAAAAGAAATTTATGGAAATATTTGACCTTTTTTTTCAAGTTCACGACTTTAAGTAAAAATCAACTTAATAACCCGTGAAAAAAAAAAAACTTCAAAAGAATCGACAACTCGATGATTTATTTCTCTTCCTTTCCTTTAAAAGGAAAAAAATTTTTTTTTTCCTCGTCGCATTTTCTTCCGTCGTTTCCGAGTTTCCGTAACTTCGAGGCATAAGGTTTTGTTTAGTAGTAATAATAATAATAATAATAATAAATTAATTAAAAAGAGTTTAATTGATTTTTATAAAGGTCGAATAATTAATTCGTTTAAACACCTGCTGCGCCACAAAATTAAATTCATTCTCTTTCTTTATTTTTTTTTCTAATACTAATAATAATAATAATAATAGTTTCTACGTTAATTTAAATTTTTCGTTAAAATTTAAAAAAAAGTTTTTTTTTTCCTATTTAATTTCAAATTTTATCAAATTTGTTTCAAAACTTAATTTTTTTAATTGAAAAAAAAGTTTGCATTAATCGTTGATCATTAATATATATAAATCTAATGACGTCATTTTATGCGAGACCTTTTAACAGTATTACCAACTTAAATAATTACCTTACTTACTTATACGTCTTTAACCGATTTTAATAATCGGAGTTAATAAGGATTTATAATAAATAATTTTATTGATTAATTAAAAAAAAAATTTTCTTAAAGGTACCATTTTTTTTTTCTTTTCTCTCAATGTCGTTTTTGGCAAGTTTACACCTTTCTCCCTTCCCCTCCTCGCCGAAAAAAAGGGAAAAGCTTTCTTACGAAAAAGTTTATAATAAAAAAATTTAACGTTTTTTTTTTTTTTTTGGTGATTCAAAACAAAAAATTCCATAAAAAGGAAAAATAAAATTTTAATAAAGGTTTCTTAACACACAGTTATTAATAAATTTAATGAAAATTTTGCAATTAATTCAATAGAAATAATAATAATAATAATAATTTTTATGGAAAATAGCAAAGAAATTTTTTGCGGGGGAAAATACGTCTTTAAATGTATTACGAATGATTTTTCGCATTCTCGGAAAAAATTTTTTGAAATAAAACATTAGGAAAATTCGAATGAGAGAATGTGAAATCAAAAAAAAAAAAAAATCCGAATGATATCACAGAAGGGGAAGGATTTAACTGTCGAAAATGATAATAATAATAATAATAATAAAAATAAAAATAATAATAATAATAATAATAATAATAATAATAATAATAATAAAAAATAATAATGAAGAAAATAACTTTGTTTTTGTTTTTCGTTTTTGATCGATTCGCGATATTTTTTTTCGATAAAATTTATTTATTTATTTATTTTAAAACAAATTAAAAATTTTATTAATAGGTAATTCCGTAACGAATTTCGAAAATAATAATAATAATAATTTTTTTCAGGCCTTTTTTTTTTTAAATTACTATAACGTAAATTTATCGACCGAAAATGGGTAACGGAGTTGTCGTAATTTTTATTTTTCATCACAAAATCCGTCATTTTTATTTCTTTTTTTATTTAATGGCGTAAAAAACGAAAAAAAAAAAATTTCCCACGTTTCTAAATTCTACTTAAAAAAATTTTTTTTTTTTCTTATTTCAAGCAATCGTAAAGACGACAACAAAAACAAACAAAAATTTTTTTTTCTTTTTGGCAATTAATAATTTATTTATTAACACAATCAATCAAAGATAGAGAAAACTTTTTGATTGAATTTTTTTTTTTACAAATCTACTTTACTTTTTTTTTTTTTTATCAAATAAGAGAATAAATAAAAGTTAAATAAAATTAACCTTTTTTTTTATTTTTAACGCACACGCATACGCATTTTCTCTCTTTCTCTCTCTTAAAAAAAGACAACCTTTTCTTTTCTTTTGTAAAAAATTTTTACTGTTGATAATAAATTAAAAAACAGTTTCGTTACGATTTTGATTGTGTTCGTATCGTAAGGAAAGAAAAAAAAGTTTTATTACGTAATAAAATAATTTTTACATAGTATATAAATAATATATATAGAAAATATATATATATATTTTCTTGTTTTTATTACTCTTATTCATTAATTTATTTCTTTATTAAACGTAAGTCAATGATTTTAAATAAATTTATTAATAATAATTATTTATTTCAATTTATTTAAAACGTTTTGCGGATTGTTTTTTCGCGCGAAAAACAATCGAATCGAATTAATTCAATAATAATAAAACGTTACGAAAATTTATTTATATGGAAAACTATGTTTATAATAATAACAACAACAAACACGTCTTTCGTTTCCCTCCTCCCTTCCCCTCCCCCTCTCTTTTTACGCACATAAACATAAAATAATCAATATTTAACGAATGTATTTTTTTTTTTTTTTTACGAAATTTATTTTCCAAATTTTAAATTTTAAATTTTTTTGTTTGTCGCGTTTGAACGCGTTTGTTAATAACAATTACGTTTGTTTTTGTTTTTGTTTGTTTTTTCTTAGCCAAAAAACAAATTCGAGTGTCGAAATTCATTTTCATTTTATATATTAACAAAGCGCACTAACTCATGTTACTAAATTATTCCTTTAAAAAAAAAAAACATGTCGCAAAGTTTTGTATGTGTAAATTTTAATGTTTTAAATAAATTATTACTATTATTATTAGTATTATTATTATTAGTACTTTTCGTAATAGTAATGAATTAAAAAAAAAAAATTGGAGTCGTTTCCTTATTTATTTATTAAGAAAAAAACAATTATGAATGAATTTATTATTATTATCATTTTGAAATCTTATGCGAATTAAATATGATTTAAATTTAAAAGATTTCATTCTCGTTAATAATAATAATAATAATAATAATAATAATAATAATAATAATAATAAAGATGATGATGATAAAATTTGTTATGTACGGTTAAAAAAAATTACTATTAATTTTAATATTTTAATATTTAAATGTGATTAACTGACTGACTGATTGAGTGAGTGATTGACTGACTGACGGTACATTTTCGACTGTCAGTTATTCTTATTTATTAATATTAAGTAGTAGTTGTGGTTTCTATTTAGTTTTCGTTTTAAATAAATCATTTATTATAAATTAAAGAAAATTTTCTTTTTTTTTTGTTGCAACATTGTTTTTAAAAACAATATAAATGTGATTTAAAAAAAAGGTTTTTAACATTGATAAAATTGATAACGCGAAAAAGAAAAGAAAAACAAAAGAAAAGAAAAAGTAATTAAAAAATTTATAAAAAAAAATAAAAGCTTTAGTAAGCTTTATAGAAAAAGAAAAAAAAAGAAAAGAAAATTTATTACCCAGTAATAAATATTAATTTTTTATAATACCGAGATAAAAATACTATTAAAAATTATTATTATTACTATTATTATTATTATTATTTGAAACCGATAGCTTAGTAAATAACAAAGACATTTAAAAATTGCATAAAAATAATAAAAAATTTTTTTTTATTAAATTAAATAAAGGATTTGAAGGGAAATAGAAAAAATAGAAAATTAAAAGTATAAAGAAAAACCGGATATCGAATCGAGTAAGAGATACCGGAAATGATTTTTTTTTCCTTTTCCTTCATTTCGCAAAAAAATAAAAAATAAAAACGTTATTATGTAAAATCGAAAAAAAAAAAAAACAAATTTAATTACTCTAATTTTGTTTTTTAAATCTTTCAAGTGATCAATTGTTTTTGACTTTCGCAAAATAAATCATCATCAATATTATTATCATTATTATCATTACTTTTTTTTCCGTAATGTTATTATTATTATTATTATTACGTTCGTGGAATTTTAATTTACATAACCGATTTATAAATGTATTATGTTCTATGTATGTTGTTCTGCGAGTAAATTTTCAAGTTTGAAAAAATAAACGACAAAATACTGTAATAATAATAATAATAATAATAAAAGTAAACAAAAGAAAACAAACAGAAAACAAACGATTTTAAATTATGTTCGACATTATACATAATACGTAATAATAATAATAATAATAATAATAATAATAATAATAATAATTCAAAGTTTTTTTTGCCATTTCGTAAATAAATTCGTTACGGAGCTTTTGACGTAATAAAAGTTTCCATTTTTCTCTCTCTCTCTCACACACATCGTCAACTTACGTACCTGCCTACCTACCTACATAACCTTAAAATAAATAATCGTTCAATTATTCAAACGACATCTTAACTAACGACACCTTGAACCTGAGGGCACTTATATAAAATAAAAATAAATTTTTCGGGCACTTTTATAAAATTCATTACCTTTTTGTTTTCCTAATTATTAAACGCACAAAGAAAATTTTTTTTTTTTTTAATAATTAATTTTTTTCTTTCTTTTCGTACCACGTGATCGAAATTGTGTAATTAAAAAAAAAAAAACAATTAAAAACGAAACGAAAAAATCGCGAAATCCACGATAATTTAAATTCAACCTTTTGTAACAAATTTTCTTTTTGGACAAAATTCAAGGTTTCTCCATAATAACAATTTTTTTCTGTTGAAACAATCGAATTTTGTCATTATTATACAAAAAAAAATATTTAATATTCATTATTTATGTTAATGATTGATTGATTAATAAATATTACAAAAAATTTTTTTTCATTTAAATAAATTCAATAAGGAAATTTTTCATCGGAACGAACAATCATCGTTAATTTAATAATTGCGTGAGTGCGTGCGTGCGTGTGTTATCACAAAAAAAATAATAATTTTAATTGCTTTCTATGGCTAACAATATAATTATCATTATTATTATCATTATTTTAAAAACTCATTACGCTTATCCATAATAAATAAAATTTATATTGTAAATACATAAATAAATCGATCGTGTGTGTGTTTATTAATTTATTTACATAAAATGTTTTTGTCACGTATCAAATATTTAACTTTTTGTTTAATAATAAAATAATTTTTAATTAACGATATATGTACAATTAATTAATTATAAACTAACAATATTTATTAACAATTGTTTGTGTCCGACTATTTTGTATCGATAAATAAATAAATTATTTTAATAAATAAAAAAAAATGGAAAATCGGCTCACGTCGAAATAAAGTTTTCGACTAACGTGGAAATTTTACAAAAAATACACACGCGATAGGGAATTAATAATAATAATAATAATAATTAACAATTTGATGCGTTAGAAAGGTAAAAAAAAAAAGAAAAGGAAAATTTTTTAAAAACAGGTATAATAAAAAGAGAAAGGAAATCTATTTGAGAAAAAGAAAGAGAAAAAAAAAGAAATGAGAGCAAAATATTTAAAAAAAAAAAAATGGCGGAAGATTAATAATCGAAGTCTCTCATCGAAATACATAAAAATAAATGAAATAATGTTGGTGACGTACGCGACAGTCATTATTATTATTATTATTATTATTATTATTATTATTATTTTAAATTTATTTATTTTCGAAAGAAAATAAAAGTCGAATAAAATATGAGACGTGTAATCAGAAAAAAAGAATTGACTGATGATTATTGCACATAACAAGGCAAACATTATTATCATTCTAATAATATTATTATTATTATTATCATTATTATTTTATTAATTACGTAATAATTAATTCGTAATTGGAAAATGAGTAAAAAAAAAAATTTTTTTTCAAAGAAAAATGCGTAATCAGGCAAAACAATTTTCATTTCAAAATTCGTTTTTTTGTATTTATGTCAATCGAAATGCGACAGCAGACGACGTGATTAAAAAAATATAAATATTTATTTATTTTTATATAATTAAAAATAAATAAATAAAATTTAATTGTTGGTAAACATGTAGTGATAAGAGAAAATTTTCCGATAATAAAATATAATAAAAAAGTTTTTCTCGAAAAAAAAAAAAATTTTCCCAGAATGTTTTTCATTATATTTTTTTTTATTTTCAACTTTTTAACTTTAACCTTTGACACAAATTTATTTATTTATTTATTTATTTACTGGCACAATTTATTACTATTATTAAATTAATTAGTTTTACTCTCTTAGACCCTCCTCCCCCCCTTTTTCTCTCTTTTTATTTTTTTTTTTTGTAAAATCAATTTAAATAAACGAGACTACGTGAAATTTGCAACAACAACAACAAACAATTTGTTAACCTGAATAGATGAACCGTAAGATACATATTTAAAATTTTGAGAAAGTTAAAAAGTAATTTAAAATGAAAAAAATGCCTCGGGTACCTCGTCGTAGGTATACCAACAAAAGTAAAGATACTAAAAGAAACGAAAGTTTTTGTTAAATTTTTCTGCTTTTTAAAAATAATTTCTTCTGCTGTTGTTCGTCGCCATCTTTTTTTCTGAAAAGAGATACGAACTCGCCCTAACTTGGCAACAAAAACTCGTGATTTCCAAAAAAAAATACCAAAGGTCATAATTTTATGAATGAATGAATTTTTATCAAAGGTGCGTCTCGTATTCGATAAATTTCGACCAATACGACTACTCGAGAATGAAGGGTAAGGAGGGGAGAGGGGGAAATTATAAATAAATAATAGTAATAAAGATGTAAAAGTTTTCATTATTATTATTATTATTATTATTATTACCATTGGAACGTCGTGTAGTGTATGTAGCTAGAAAGCAAGTGCAAAGCATGAGTGGGTTAG
Organism: Pediculus humanus corporis; assembly: GCF_000006295.1. Lineage (NCBI taxonomy): Eukaryota > Metazoa > Arthropoda > Insecta > Psocodea > Pediculidae > Pediculus > Pediculus humanus. The sequence goes on along the minus strand of NW_002987866.1, from coordinate 186,040 downwards.
TGAAATGTGGGTCGTTTTCTTACTTATACACGTTAGTGAATAAAGTACCGTAACGATTAAGTTGTAGGAATGACCTTGAATTGTGTTAGACTAAATTGCAATAAGTTATTGACCTAACGCAATCTGTGAAAATTATATTCGAAAAAAAAAAAAAACATTCGCAGCATTCTTGAATTTTTCAATAATAGAAAATTAATCGGGTAGGTAGAAAAAAAAAAAAATTACAACTCGTCTACCTGTCCTACTTTATTACATCCGCGTACGTATAAAATTAATTATTATTATTATTATTATTATCATCATCGGTATACTCGTCGTATAAAATGTGTTTTTAAACGGGGGGTGGAAGGGGAAAATTCTCGAAATGATTTTAATTTCAAAATTTTTAAAAATTTCAATCCCCGGAAAACGTAGAGAATTTTTTTTTTTATTTAAAGCGTTACGTAAAAATTTTTCCAAGTTGCTCTCTCTCTCTCTCTCTCTCTCTCTCTCTCTCTTTCTTAATTGACTTATTTAAAAAATTAATGAAAATCTTTTAGATGAATCAGGTTAATGTGAAAAATAACTCGAGGGTTGGGCATGGTTTTTTTTTTTTAATAAGAAAACATGTCCTAACGTTTAACAAATATTTCGAAATAATATCTTACATGATTTGATAAATAAATTTTTAAACTGAATTTTTTTTTTTAAATGTAGCAATTGATTAGTACTCTGTGATAATAATAATAATAATAATGTAGTAACAAACACGATATTATATACATGTGGTGATAATAAATAATAAAACGAAATCGGAAAATTATTATCGTTTTCTTCTACTTTTTTTTTAAAAACGAAAGAGGCTAAGCAACAAATAACTTTCCAGTTGAATATAATTGAATACAATTTATTATTTTAAATCGACCTTTGATTTTTATTATTATTATTATTATTTAGTATTTCTCAAAGGAAAGTGATATTTGAAAAATTCTGACAAACAAAAAGAAGAATTTCGTCGCGTAATAACACACAAAAAAAAACAAATTAATAAAAAAAAGGGAACATTGTACGCATTTTTTTTTTTTTTTACTTTAAAGACCAAGACCTTGTTCTGCTTGGCAAACCGTTACCAGAATCTAAAATTTTTCTTTTTCTTTTTTTTTATTAAATTTATTACATTCCAATAATAATAATCATCATTATCATCATCATCATCATCATCATCACATTGATTATTGTATAAAAAAACAAAAGAAAAACCTGGAAAATTTTCGTTATTGTTTAAATGACGTGACGACTTAAACGTAACGATTTTTTTTTCTTAACCTAAATTTCAATCAATAATAATAATAATAATAATAATAATAATAATAATAATATTAATATTAATATTAATAATAAATTTTATAATAAGAAATTCGAGTATTTGTCCCTAAGGAATCGGGTAGAAACCTGGGATAAATGCTTAAAAACCCCGACAAATAAGAGCCTTGTCGCGTTTAAGAGTGACAATAACAATAATAATAATAATAACAAATAAAAAAAATAGAAAAAGAACGATAAAACAAAAAAAGAAAAAAAAGAAAGAAAGAAAAACAAAAAAAAGGGGGGAAGAAGAAAGAAAAAGTGTGTCCGATGACGTAAAGAAGAAGAAGAGGAGGAAAAACTTTAAATCGTAGGCCTAACATTAAAACGGAAACGGATGTTGTTAGAGACCTTTAAATAATTATTATGAATAATTATAAAATTAATAGTTTGATGTTCAAAAAAAAAAAAAAAATATTTCGAATGTTTTTAAATTACACGTCGGATCCCTCCTCCACCCGCCGGTAATTATTTAAAGGGTATATATTTTAAAGGGATGATTCGACCCCGTCGATTGTTAATTAATTTCTACCTGTAAAAGGAACATTTAACAAAAAAAAAAAATGTTATCAACGAATTTTCGATATCAATTCGTTTAAAAATACTTTTAATTAATTTTTTAAAAAAAAAGGGGTTGTAAAAAAAATTAATTAATTTTTTCTATTTGGAAATTTTCAGCCTTTCTAAATAAAAAATTAATTATTTGTCAAGGTAAATGCCCCGACGGAAGGAAAACTTATGAACGGAAATGACATTGATAAAAGCCGTGAAATTTTTTTTTCTTTTTTTCTTGAAACTTTTCATTTATTATTATTATTATTATTATTAATATTTGTTTTTAATAACCGGGGGTGCAACTTTTGAATATTAAACACCGGTAATTATTTCTGCCAAATATAACCAAAAAAAAAAAAAAATTAAATAAAAAAAAAAAAAAAACGGATGCCATCAACGTTTCGTAACCAGAAAAAAAAACATTTTCTCTGTTGGATTTCGTTTTTTTTAAAAATAATAATAATAATAAAAATAATAATAATAATAATAATAATAATAATAATAATAATATTTTCAAGAACTAAGGTCAAGTTAAACACGATTTCGTTGTTGTAGAAAAACAATAAAAACGTGAAAATTTAATTTGTTTTAAATAATAAACTTAATTGAAGTCGCAAAAAAATTTTAAAACCGTTAATCCTCATCATTTCCTTCGATTTCCTTACGAGAAAATTTTTTAAATGCCCAATGACGTCACTGACTACGAGAGCACGTTCAGAAAATATCCGAACAAAAATAAACAAACAAACGAGAACGATGAAAACAAGTTTTTTTTCTTTTTCTTTCTTTTTTTTTTGCGATTTCTTTATAAAATCTTTTTTTTTTCAAATAAATTTTTTTGTTTTTGTTTTTATCCAAAAGGAAAACAAATTTGAATGATGACGTAATAAATTTTTTAAAAACAATGATTAGATTTTTAAGAAAAACGAAAAACTCGCAGATAACAAACGCATGAGAAAATTTATCATCTAAAAAGAAAGTCACAACAAAACAATGACATAAAATGAAAAATAGTTTAAATAATAATAATAAAATAATAATAATAATAATAATAATAATAATAATAATAATCTATCTAACGATGCTAATAATAATAATAATAATCTTACTAACATGTTAGGTAATTAAAAAAAAAAAAATTTTTTTTTTTTTTTTTTTAAAGATAATGTTCACTATTCGTTAAAGTCGTAATTTTATGTTATTATTATTATTTTTTTTTTTTTTCGTTCGACCTTAATAAATGATGAACTTTACAACTCTTTGAAAATTTTTTTTTTTTTGAGGGCGGATATAATAATTTAAAAACGAAACGAAATTATTATTATTATTATTTAAATTTTTTTTTTTTTGTTTTTAATCTTTTCGTACGTAATAAAAACATTTTATCGTTTCCTGTTTATAAATTGGATTTGAATTTTAATATCCGGTTTGCGTTTTTCATTCTGTTGTCTATGACTAAAAGGGAAATGGGGAAAATTATTTTGAAAATTGTATAGTGATGTGCAATTTTTTAAAATCGTCAAAATTTTCCACAAAAAAAAAAGTAACCATATTATTTCTTATACTTGACGACTTTCACTTTCCCCCCTCCCTCCCCTAAAAAAAAATTAATTTACATTGTCACGCGCTAATAGTTTATTAAATTTTTTTATGCATTTATTAACATTTTTTATTTTATTTTAAATCAATTGGACAAATTTAAATGCGATGTCGTTAAAAAAAAAAAAAAAATTAATTGCTTTTAAAGAGAGAGAGAGAAAGAGAGAGAGAGAGAGTGAGAGAGAATGAAAGGGAAAGAAAAAAAGAAAGAGAGAGAGAGAGAAAGAAAGAAAGAAAGAGAGAGAAAAAGAAAGAGAGAGAGAGAGAGAGAGATTTTTGTAAATGAAAATATCTCCCTTAACCAAAAAAAATTTTCCTTCTATCCCCTACCCCCCCAACCTTTCTTTACTTTACCGCAATTAAAAAAAAAAAAGAAAAATATTTTTAGGTTGAAATCTTTATTAACTAATAATAATATTCACGGTGAGTTATGCGAATAAATGAACCGTGAATAAAAAATTTTTATTTATTTCCTATATTTAAGTTTTTTTGTTTTTTTTTTCGAAATTTTTCTAGAATAAATAATAATTTTTTTTTTTAAAATGTGGAAAAATACTAAATATAAATTTACACTCTTTCAAACTCATTAAACAAAACAAACAACCTTATTATTAAATTGTCATTTATTTTAATACAAAATGAAAATCATTCTAAAAATTTTTTACTAGTCGATCGCCTTGATTTAAATGCAATTATTATTATTATTATTATAAAACAACTTTTCCCGAATGCATTCGTAATTTATTTGTTTAAGGTTTTATTATTATTATTATTATTTTTTTTTTTTGATTATAAAAAATAGTTTTTGTTTATTAAAAATCAATTAGGGCACAAGTACACTTGCAGTCACTCAAACACACACTTTTCTCACAAAATACCAAACGTGTCATTAGAATTATTTGTTAAAATTAAAGTAAATTTGATAATTATTAAACAATTCATCTTAACAAAAAAAAAATAAAAATATTAATAATAGTAATAATCGATTTGATCGGGTATGAGAAAAAAAAA
>NW_002987866.1:180468-180963 GCF_000006295.1 Pediculus humanus corporis | reverse complement strand
ATTGTATAAAAAAATCAGCAGCGTAAGTTTTTTTATATTACGTAATAATTATTTGACGTTAAAGTTTTTTTTTTTTTTTTTTTTTTTTTTTTAATACGTAACAACAATTTATTTAAATTTAACCGCTTTGAAAATTCGTGTAACGTTTATAATTTTTTTTATATTAATAATTTATTGAGAAATAAAATAATGTCCAGACAATAATAATAATAATAGCGTTTAAATGATAATTCTAGCGGCTATTGAAAATAATCTACTATTACTATTCTTATTTTGTTTAAATAATACACGTTCGCGCAGTTCGCTAATTTACTAAATTATGTTAATAATAATAATAATATTTTAATTTTGTTACAGGAAAAATGGGTTGCGGAGTGACGTTCGTCGATAAATTTCTCACCCGTAATTTTTTCCGTTTGGGAATGTTCGTGGGTAAAAATCCCGGATATTTTCTCATAATACCCATATTGGTCGCGTTGTTATGCCTCACGGGTT
>NW_002987866.1:178989-180448 GCF_000006295.1 Pediculus humanus corporis | reverse complement strand
ATACCCGATGGCATTGTAGCCGCAGTAGTAGTAGTAGTTTTGAACTTTGAAAATTTGCAGGACGATTTGGAAGAATCATAGCCATTCCAAGGGACAAGGGAGACATGTTGAGAGTTGAAATATGGAAAGAATTAAGACTACTCGATGAATTGATACAAAACACGACAGCAGAATACGAGGGTGAAACGTTTACATATCGCGAAGTGTGCGCCAAATGGATAAACGAATGTTTTCAAAATGACATATTAAATTTAGACTACGTAATGGAAGACATTGAATCGAAAGAATTAAATTTAACGTTTCCGATAATGTTTAATCCCGTGACGTGGGATGCTCACACGTTTCCGGTTTATTTTGGAGGTACCACGGTTAGCGAAGATGGAATCATAACACACGTACCGAGCGTACAATTGGTTTATTTTGTTACGGCAGACAATGAAAAACAAGATGCCAGGTAAGTTTTGTCATTTTTATCATTATTATTATTACGTTCCTCGAGACGCTTATTTTAAAGGTACGAGTTACGCGCTAGTTATTTCTATCATTTTCCTGTCTTTCCCCCCATAACTGTTGTTGTCATTTTGAGTTTTTCCCATCGAACAACGTATGTACATTTGTACAAATCCGCAACCTCATTTGCCAACGTGTAATTAAATCGTTTTTTAATAATAATAATAAAATTGAACTAAATAGTTATAAAGTGTGTGATACTATTTATTAATTTAAGTAGTAATTACCAGCCCGCAAAATTTCAAATTTATTTATTAACAATTACATAAAAAAAAAAAAACAAAACTAGGCTACTCGTTCGTTTTCGTTCACAAAAAAAAATGTTTTTTTTTCTTTTCGTAATCGTCTTGTTTATTCGACCGAAGTAAAAAAAAAAAAAAAAAAAATACCCGATATAGTTTTTTTTTTTTTTTTTAAACCGTAATTTTTTTAATAAAAATTTCTCTAAGAAATAATTTTTAACAGTTAAACCAGTCTTAAGTAGCGGCCTACAACAATTTCTTACTTGTAAGGGTCAACATTTTATAATTATAATCAAATCTAAGGAAATAAACTTTTTTTTTTTTGGGGGGGGGGCTCTTTTAAATAAAAAAAATGGCGGAAAACCTTATGGAACTCATTCACATCCGAAACATACGGGAAAAAAATAAATAAAATTATATATCGCGATAGTGTTAATTACGTAATAATTATTATACTTATAACAAATTAACGAGTTTCGTCTGTTTTGCGAAGACATTTTATTTTCCACGTTAAATTTAAAATTAAAAAAAATAATAATAATAATTCGTAATTATTCGTAAAATGATTTCTTTCGCATCATGTGTGTGTGTGTGTGCGTGTGTGTGACATAACGCGCGCGTGACAAAAAGAAAAAATTTTTTTTTATTTACGTGAATAGAACAAAACGTCACGCCATTTAATAAAAAAAAAAAAAAATATCGTGTCG
>NW_002987866.1:175568-178067 GCF_000006295.1 Pediculus humanus corporis | reverse complement strand
GGACTTAAAAAAGAGAAAAGTTTTCAAACAATTTCTTATTATTATAAATTTGACGCATTAAAATATCATCTACAAAAACATTTCACGTTATCAAATTATTATTAAAAAAATTAATTTTCTCGCAATTTTCCTTTCGACAAACAACGTACAAACGATAGTAATGAGATTTATATTTACAAAATTTTTTTCTTGGGTATTTTCGTTTGTATAACAAACACCGATTGTTTAAAAATATTTTAAAAGCTTTCGTATTTCATTCAAACATTGGGGCGGAGCGCGTGGGGGGGGGTTTATTCAAAACAATAATATTTTCGTAAATTTATTTTTTTTGTGACAGATTTTAAATTTAGAAACGTAGTGAAAGTTTCCCCCAAAAAAATTTGCAATGAAAACGTGTAAAATTCGTTTGTCGTTGTTTTTGTTGTTGTTTTTAAACCGGAATTTCCCAACGCGATTTTCAATTTCGAACTTTTTATAGTTTTGGCAAGAATCAAACTCTTTAATTCGTAAACTATGTCTCGAAATATTTTATCAAACGTTATTATATTTAAAAAAAAAAAAATTGTCGTTGTCGTTGTCGTACGTGTCGGAAAATTTAATGCAAAGTTTTCTTATTTTTTATTATTTAAATAAACATAAATTATTTTGAATTGCATGAAAATAACGTACAAGAAAAATAAAATCAACCTTGTTGCTCTATTTACAACGAAATAAAAAAACCATGACCAATTTTTTCCTTTTTTTTTTTTTTTTAAAAATTAATTAATGTGTACTTGGCATTATAAATATGTTTTTAAAACTTTTTTTTTTCTTAAACTACGTTCATTATTATTATTATTAATACTATTTTTTCATATTACGCACGTTTAAAATGCAGAGTAAAAATAAAAAAATTTTCTATTTTTTTGGCGGTTATTAAAATTACAAAAAAAAAATTTTTTTAAAATAACTTTTCCATTTCCGGTTAAAAGAAATAAAATCAAACGCGACGGTTTTTATTAAATTATTTATTTATTATTATTATTATTTTTTTTTTGAATAGGGGAGCAGCATGGGAAGAAGCATTTTTAGACGCGATCGGAAAAGCAGAAGAAGAACACACGTTCAAATACATTTCTACGGCAAGATTTGCATCGAGAACTTTGGATATAGAATTGGAAAGAAATACGCGAACGGTTGTACCTTATTTCGGTTCGACCTTTGCCCTCATGGTCGGGTAAGTTAATTTTACAATAAAAATCCTACAGAAATTAATTTTAATCAAACGCCTAAATTAAAAAAAAAAGGCCACCATCGTTGATGATAACATCTGGTACCTCACCTTAACAAAAAAAACTAATAATAATCGTTTATAGCCTATGATAATAATAATAATAATAATAATAACAATATTAATCTAATCTTTACAATAAAGAAAAAAAAAAGTCATTATTATTAATCTTTAAAAATTATTATTATTATTAATTTTTCTACGTGGGTTTTTGTCATTGTGATTTACATAGAAATTTCCCATTATTACTTAATAATTTTTTCTTTTTTTGGGACAGTCACGAAAAATAATTTTATAAACTATTAATAAAATTTATTTATTTATTTATTTATTATAGATTTCAATGATCACGTGTATGATGTTCGATTGGGTTCGATCAAAACCTGCATTAGGATTAATGGGTAACATATCTGCTGCAATGGCAACAGTTGCCGCATTCGGTTTTGCCATTTATTTAGGATTCGATTTTATCGGTATTAATTTGGCAGCACCGTTTCTCATGGTTGGTAAGTAGTAATTAATTCTCAATAAGAAGTATTATTATTATTTAAAAAAACCTATACTAATTGATATAAATAAATAAAAAGAAAGAACGACAATAACGAGGTCAAGGCGAAATGTCCACACAGAAGTAATATTTAAAATGTGACTGACAATGATAAGTTACGATAAGAAATTTTTTTTTTTTAATACCCGGCCAAAAATATTATTAACAAATCTTACGATGACTGAATTTTAAATAAACACGGAAACGTTATTGCGAAGACGACAACAAAAAAAAAAAAACAATTTTTTTTGTTTAAGCATGAAAACATTTAAATTTTTATGAGTAATGAGATGATGTTCGTGATGATGAATGGACCATTTTACACACGTTGGAAAAAAACGATTATGTCGTCGTTGTCGTTGTCGTCGTCGTTTTGCGTTTGTTTAAATGTTTTGCAAAAATTTTTTTTTTTTTTTTTGCGTCTCGCATCTCAAATTTAAAAAAAATAATCAACGGATTGATATAAAAATTCGGTTTTAAATTTTATCTCTTATCACAAAACACAAACTAATGTTATATATATGTAGAGAGAGAGAGAGAAAGAGATAGAATTAATTGTATCCAGTGACACTAAGTCTCTAAATATGAGTTTTACAAGCATGTAACTAAGATGAGATTTCAACCCTTACACTTATCTAAAGGATTTTTTTATCAATGATAAGCTTTGAATCAAATAACAACA
>NW_002987866.1:171512-175127 GCF_000006295.1 Pediculus humanus corporis | reverse complement strand
ACAAAAAAAAACGAAAACAAAAACATCGTTGCTTTAGATTTCTCTTTAAAAATTATTATTATTATTTAAAAAAAAAAAAACGTTTTCTATTAATTGAGATTATGTAAAAAAAACAAAAATTAAAAAAAAAAAAAGAAAAAAAATTGAAATTTGAATTGAATCGACCCATAACAAATAATTAAAAAAAAAAAAAACAAAAAATTTAATTTGTTTATTATTATTATTTGCATTATTATCATTATCATTATTATTATTTGCATTATTATTATTATTATTATTATTATTATTTTTACTTTAATTTCATTTAATAAATAAGTGAATAAAAACATTCGAAGCGTTGAAAAAAAAATAAAATAAAAACTGGCTCACCTACTAATGAAATAACTTGTAAAAATTGCATAAATTTTTAACCGGAACTAAAATTAAAAAAAAAAAAAAAACTTTCGAAAAATCGTTTTTGTGGTCAATAATAATAATAATAAAACACGTAAAGAAAGGTTGCAATCACTTTTTTTTTAACATCCAGTTTCATTTTCGTTTTTTTAAAATAATTATATAAAAATCGTGGGTGGATAGAAATAAATTTAAAAAAAAAAGAGGGGGGGGATTCGAGTAAGGGGTAAACGAAATACATACACGTTATTGTGTAATTGGTAGTTTTGTCTAAAAAAATACTCTTTAAATAAAAGTGTAACTAGAAAACGTATTTTTTTTTTTTTTTTTGCTTTCGAATTAAAAAATGAAATCGACGATGACGACGACGACTCGTCATTTGCCTACCTGAGCAAGTTTTAAAATACGAAAATGGTAAAATACGGCCAGGAAATGACGATGATGATGATGATGATGATGAAAAAATTACGAATAAAACAAGTTACTTTTTTTAATTCGTCGGAAAGAACAATATTTATTTATTGAAAAAAAAAAAAAAAATTGAGCAATAAAAAAAAAAAATCACGGAAGAAAATTTTCAAATGTTTATAAGAGAGTTTTTTAATGGAAAATTTCTTTTTTTTGTTTACGTAAACGAAAGCAACCGTAGAAATTTTCTTTTTTTGTTCGATTAAAATCTAATAAAACTGGGTCTTTTATAAAAAGAAATGGTACGCTGACAGCAGAAGAAAAAGAAAAAGGAAAAATTACCGTTGCAAGCAAAAGAAAAAATTTTAATTACACACGAATGCCAAAGTCTAACCGAATGATTGTTAAAAAAAAAAAAAATTTAAGCTGGAACTTGATGATCGTCAACCTCAATATATAAAGAAAAAACAAACCGTTATAACATCATTTACGTATAATTTTAAATGTTATGCACGAACGTAAGCTAAACATATGCGTCTATATTTTATTTAATCGGGGGAAAAATTAAAAAAAAAACGAAAATGAAAATCCTTTGATTTAACTGGAGAAATAAATTGTAATGCAGTGAGATATGGATGCAGATTGAGAGAGAGAGAGAAAGACAGAGATAGACAGTAAGAAGTAGAGAGAGAAAGAGAGAGAAAGTGAGACAGACAAAAAAGTAACCAGAAATGCTGACAGATAGAGAAGGAAACAGAGAGGGAGAGTAATACAGGTATACAGAAAAGTAAATAAACAAACGGGTAGAGAGACAAAAAGATAGACATACACGGCGAGGGAGAGAGAGAGAGAGAAACAGTTAGAAGTAGAGAGAGAGAAAGTGAGACAGGCAAAAAGGTAACCGGAAATGCAGTTAAATAGAGAAAGGAACAGAGAGAGAGAGAGAGAGTAATACAGGCAGACAGAAAGGTAGAGAAACAAAAAAATAGACACACAAGGGGAGAGAGAGAGAGGGAGCTTTTGGATAATTTCGAAATAAATTAGAATAATTGTTAGAAAGTAAAAAAAATTTGTCTCAATTTTACGAAAAGATTTTCGAGATTTTTTTTTCTCTCCACATTTTTACTCTCATTTAGCGACACGAAAAAAAAATTATTTTTTCCATAAATGCATTTTCGACGGATTCAAATTTATTATTATTATTATTATTATTATTATTATTATTATTATTATTATACCCATCACTTTGTGTCACTTTCTATAAAATTATTAATCGAAAAAAAAAAGAAAAAAATCGATTTGTAATTGTAATAAAAACAATACAAAAACCTAACGCGTTACGTTATTTATATTAATCTCCCCAAAAAAGTCGTCAACCTAAATAAATTTTATCGTTGATTTGACGTAAATTATTTAAGTGTGATTAATTAATAATATTAAATTTGAAAGAAAGAGAAGAAAAAAAAAAAAAACTTTCTTTGTAATTTTTTTTTTTTTAAGTACGAATTTTTTTTTTTAGTTCAGTATGGAAAGTGACATTATTATTATTATTATTATCGTATATATTATTTTCATATCAGTTTTTATTATTATTATTATTATTATTATTATTATTATTATTTTCTTATCTTAAAATCGTAATTTTTTTCGAAATCGTTTCAAAAATAAAAATTTAAACTCGACTGAAAATAATTTTTTTTTTTTTTTTACTAAATGAAAAACTAAAGTAAAAAAATAAAAACTAATTTTTTTTGGGGGGCGTTAATTAATTTACAAAAAAAAAAACTAATGTGAAATTTAAATTTGTAATTTTTTTTTAGTTTTTAGTTTTTAGTCTCACTAAATGGTTAAATACGCATAATGATTAAATTTTCACTTTTTTCTTTTTTTTTGCTTCGATAAAAACAATTGAAAAAACATTTTTCTTTTTTTTTCTTATTATTATTATTATTATTATGCAAAAAATTAATGCGAAAAAAAAGAAAATTCTATAATTTTATAAACGATTTTCTCCAGGTTTTCCATAAATTTCAAAAAAAAAAAAATTACCTACGTACCTATCGCGTACCTAAAATTACGCACCTATCGTCGTTAAATGCATTTTAATTTTTACTTAATGCAAATCCATTTGCAAATTTTTTTTTTTCTTTCCATGCTCGTAATTCGTAACATAATATTAATAATAGTTTCTACAAATTTTTTTTTCCTTTCTGTTTGTTTGTTTGTTGTTATTTTGTTTTTCTCGTTTCCGATTTAATTATTATTATTATTATTTAATAAAAAATTATTATGTGAATAATAATTAATTGACGTTCTCACATAAATTTTTTTCCTTTTTTTTTTCTTCTTCTACTTCTTAAGGGAAAATTTTCGATATTATTATTATTATTATTATTATTATTATTATTATTATTATTATTATTATTATTATTATTATTATTAGTAACTATCATTTCAATCGCATTTAGCCTAACGAATATTTTTGAGATTTAAATTAAAACTTTCAGAATAATTTAATTATTAAAAAGTAAAAGAGACCTAAAAGTATTCGATTGATTTTTACAAAGGTTGACGAAGTAAATAAAAAAAAAAAAACATTCCTGGAAAAAATTTAAATTTTCCATAAGTTTCCTTTTTGGCTAAATCAATATTTGTACGAAAAACTGGGATAAATAAATTTTTCAAGGATTAATTTAAAATTAAAATTTTCCACGGGAGCTCACGGTAAAAAAAATTTTAAAAACTTTTTTTGCGAAACGAAAAAATTCATTAACAGGCGAACGAATCATGAAATTATCCGAAAAAAAAATTACT
>NW_002987866.1:133553-171323 GCF_000006295.1 Pediculus humanus corporis | reverse complement strand
GGTTAAAGGTCAAAATCATACCTGTCGACCTGTTTTTAAAATCGTCGTAGTTGTCACAAAAAAAAACCTTGTATTTATTTTTATTAAAATTATTTAAATGATGTCATCATTGTAATATTTTTAATAACTTTTGTTTAAAACAAAACAAATGAATACACTTTTTAAAATTTTAAATAATTCAGTTATACCAACGTTGTAAAAAAAAATTATTGTTTTCGATCGGAACCTTTTAAATTAAAAAAACAAAAATGATAACTTACCTTATAAATTATTATTTTTCTTTTTTTCAGGAATCGGTATAGATGACACGTTTGTTATGTTGGCTGCATGGAGGAGGACATCAGTTACAAAATCCGTACCTGAAAGAATGGGACATACGTTAAGTGAAGCTGCCGTATCAATAACAATAACTTCTCTCACTGATACCGTCAGTTTTTTCATCGGTGTTTTCAGTCCATTTCGTTCCGTACAATTATTTTGCATATATTCAGGTACATTTTATAGAAAATAATTTTATGGGTCAGAGGACGAAACGTGTGCGAACATGATTAAATACATGATATATTTTTCATTTCAGGAATAGCAACAATTTTTACCTTTTTATGGCACATAACATTCTTTTCCGGTTGTCTGGCTGTTTCCGGTTATTGCGAAAATAAAAATTTACATTCCGTATTTTGCATACCCGTACAACCAAAATCTCTTTCGGGTAAGTAATTTTTCTTTTTTTTTTTAATACAAATAAGAAAAAGGATAAAATAATCACCAGAAAATAAAAACAAAGCAAACGTGGGTGCCATATTAGTTTTAAAAAAAAAACCACAGGGCAAATTATAATGTGTTGCTAAATTTACATCGTTTAAAACAAACAAACAAAACGACGTTCGACAAACAATTTCACGGTATAAAATATTAAATTATTTAATTTAGTCCTTGACGTTTATTCCTAAAAGAAATTGACAGAAAATATTTTAAGAATGAGAATTTTTTTTTCTGAACAAATATTAAGAAAATGGCGCCATCGGTCGACACTGAGTAGATAGGAGAAAAAAAAATGGCATCGGTGTCGGTAAACAAGTAAAATTAATTATTTCACATAAAAGAAGTCGGAATATCGGAAGTCTTTAGTAAAAGCCTTGATAAAGATTACATAATTTTTTTTTTTTTTCCAAACAACTATTCATTCGACATCATCATCCATTCGTCGTCGTGTTTCGATTATGCAATTATGTACCGCACGATGTTATAAATTGATTATTATTGCATGATAGTTTGCACTCATTGTTGTTGTACAAAACATTTATATATTATTATTATTAATAGTAAAAATGAGGAAATAAAAAAAAAAAAAAATTTTTTTTTTTCCGCCAATTAAAACTCGTAGTACTTTCCGATTTTATTTACGCCTCGTTATTATTATTATTATTATTTTTTTTTTAAAAAAACGCCAAAATATATCGATATCAAAATCAAAAAAAATTTCCAAGAATATCTCTTTCTCTCTCACTCGAAAAGTTACATAAAATTGTGGTCTTTCTCTCTCTCTCTCGTTTTTTTCTATCTCGGAAGTATGTCATGCGTTGCATAAAACAGATTGGCCTCCAGAGTTCGATAAGATGTATTACGTCATAGACAACATCCTGTCCTTTCCGGTCGTTACGGGACGAAATAGCCTCCAGGTTTTATGAACTTATCACACTTATTGTTAAAACCTATGTTTTCTATTAGGATTAATTGATGATTGCGTACATGCTCTTTTCTCTCTCTCTCTCTCTCTCTTATTATTTAAAAAAAAAAAATTTTTTTTTTTTTTTTGTTGAGTAATAATAAACTTCATGTTTTTTTTTTTTTTTTAAGGTATTTAATTAGAAAATAAAATAATACCATACGCCATTATTATTTGGACGTCAATAAAAAAAAAAAAAGTTATCCAACACTTTTACCGCCTTTTTTTTCTTTTTATATCACGCACACATTTTAATTTTTATTTGGAAAATATTTAACTGTTAATTTTCCAATTTGTTTTTCCATTCTTTATTTAAAAAAATTTACAGTTCCAATATGGCGATTTTAAAAATATTTTTCATAACAAACACCGGAAAGGGGGTAGAAATGTAAACAGAATTTGTACAACGAACGAAATCAAATAGTTTAATCGGATTTTTTTTTTTTGTAAAGATTAGTAATAATAATAATATCGAATATATATTTTTAAATAATAATAATAAAAAACGACGATTTTATTTAATATCGTGAGAGTTTTACTAACGTAATGGTAACGTGATAGATACAAAACCAGTTTTTTTTTTATATAAAAATATTAGAACGAATAAAAATATAATAGTTTTAAAAAGAAATAAAAACCCTTTTCTTGACACTTCAAGGAAATTATTTTTAAAAAAAAAAAAAAAAGGGGGAGAAAAATTAGAATTAATGGGTAACAACATCCTATTGGAATGTTTTTATGTTTCTTTTATCAAAGAGTTAAAAAGTTTTTTTTTTTTTTTTTTTTTTTTGTCTTAAAATTTATACGTAAATGATTTAAACTTACCATTAACGGGGTATATGCAGGGGGCTCGGTATCGAACAATTAGTTATTACTGGCAAATGACACATCAGTTTTTTTATCCCATGTAGAAATTAAATTCAATTATTATTATTATTATTTTATGTAACTATTTATGTTCATCATTAACCCCTTTTGCATTCCCCTAAAAAAAAAAAAAAATTAAAAAAAAAACAAAAATTAATCATATGAAAAATTAAAAAATATACATTGAAATCAATTTGTAATAAGATGAGGTCAATTTTTTAAAAATTGTGTCGGCAAATTTTTTTCTTTTTCAAAACGATTATGTAACAATTATTAATCAGAAAGAAAAAAAAAAAAAGAAAGCTTTCATCTTAAACATTGTTTTATGTTATGCAGAATTATTATTTAACTTAACGATAGAAAAAAAAGAAAAAAAATGATGAGAGAGAGAGAGAGAGAGAGAAAATTTGTTTTAGTAGGATGATGACATACTTAAATTATTATTATTATTATAAATTAAAATCATTTTTTAAATCGATTTATTTCTTTTTTATTATTATCATTATCATTCATTCATTACACGCACGGTAAATTAGAAATTCACGATGGGAAAACAACAACAACAACAAAAAAATTTTTTTTTTTTTAACTTTCTATTAAAAATTTATGAACCGTTGAAAAACATTTTACACAAATTATGCATTCTTGTTAAAAAGAAAACAAAAAAATTCTTTTTTTTCTTCTTTTTCTACTGCTACAATTTTATGGCTTAGTAATAATAATAATAATAATTATTACTTAATATTTTCTTTAAAAACGAATTTATTGATGCAATTATAAAAACGTCATTCTAATTTTAAAAAAAAAAATTCATTTTTGTAAATAAATAAATTGTAATTATTATTATCATTGTTTTTAGTCAATAAGGTAATAAAATGATTTTTTTGTCGTTGTTGTTATCCTTCTTTTTACATATAGATAAATATTTTATAAAAAATTTTAGTTTAAATTAATAATAATAACAAACGGATTTGAAAAACGAATTACGTAAACGTAAAAAAAAAAAAAAAAACATCTACGAATATTTATTTTATTAAATTACTTATATAAATTTAAATAATTTATTATTATTATATATTAATTATGTCTTCTTAATGACTTTCAAATTAGCAAAACAAAAATTCGTAAACGAATCGTAATGGGTCGTGACATAAAAACAACAACAATAATCACTTTTTATTTAAAAAAAAAAAAAAAACGTTAAATAATTCATTTATTTAAAAAATAAATAAATAAGCGACAAAAAACGTTTCGTGGTTTTTTTTTTTTTGTGACGACGTGGAAGTAGATGAAAATTGGAGATTTCTTTTAAAAAAAATCTCATTCATTCATTCAATAAAAATCTTACATAAAAAAAAAAAAATAATAATAATTATGTTTTTCGTTATAATACAAGACAGTAAACCCTTGAAGGCTTAACCCGAATTATTAATATCAAGTGAACGTATCCATTAATTGATTTATTATCATTATTATTATTATTATTTACAGTTAACAGGCATTGGTTGTACAGAGTTTTTTGTGCAGGAGGTATCAATCACGAAGATCCAAATAATCCGATGGATAACAGCGAACATATGATTATGATATTTTTTAGAGATCACGTGGCTACTTTTCTTAATAAGTGGCAAGTCAAAGTCATGGTAAGTAAAAACGATTTTTTTAACCCATAAATACATAAATGTGAGTCGTCGATTCTCGAACGATATAATCGTTATCGAAATAATCGATTTAAAATAATTTTTTCTCTCTTGAAATGCTTCCTATTAAATTTTATATTAATTACGTAAAAAAAACGGAAAAGTTGTTTCATTATTATTATTATTATTTTTTATTCTCTTCCTAGATTCTTTTTCTTTTTGTTGTTCTATGCCCTCTCGCTCTCACAATTGTGCAAAATTTTTTTTTAGTTATGTAAATTTAATTCTTTTGAAATTTAAAAAAAAAAAAAAAATTGATTTTGGTAAATTTTTAAAAGAAACAAAACAAAATTTAAAAAAAAAAAAATGGTTTCGTGGTTTTTTTTATGTTAAATTAATTTCCTTCCGTTTTTTTTTTTTTGTAATAATAATTAAAAAAAATTAAATTTAACGTTTGATTATTGTAAAAAAAAATTTCAGGTTTTATTAACGTTTGCCGTTTATTTAATGGGTGCTTGCTATGGTATAACAACACTTAAAGAAGGTTTACAAAGAAGAAAATTATCTCGAGCCGATTCATATTCCGTTGAATTTTACGATCGAGAAGATTATTATTTTAGAGAATTCCCATATAGAATACAAGTATTAAAATTAATTTTTCTCTTTTTATTTATAATTACTTCTTCAGAATAACTTTGATTAAATTTTTTCTGTTTTTTTTTTTGTTTTATCCTTAGGTCATCGTTTCTGGAGAATTAAATTATTCCGATCCGAATACTCAGGATGAAATTGAAAAATTAACACAAACGTTTGAAAATTCTTCCTTCGTATCGAATTCTCTATACACAGAATCCTGGGTTAGATCTTTTACAAGTTACATACGAAGAAACGGTGATTATTTAAACGTAACCATTGATACAGAAGAAGATTTCATTGAAAATTTAAAATCGGTATTTATTATTATTATTATTATCATGTAAAGTTTCAATGTTTACAGAGTGCAATTATTAATGATCGCTGTTTTAGCTTTGGCTTTTCAAACCCAATCCGTTTTCTTTGGATGTTAAATTTAACGAAGATGAAACAAAAATTTTGGCATCGAGATTTATGATTCAAGCCATTAACATTACCGATGGTAATCATGAAAAAGAAATGGTACAAGAACTCCGAAGAATAGCACATAGCAGTCCATTAAACGTCACCGTTTTCCATCCTTATTTTGTTTATTTCGATCAGGTATCGAACGATGGATATTTATAAAAAAGTTTTCATTTCCGAGTTTTAATTGTGATTTTCTTCTTAAATTTGTTTTTTTTTTTTCCAGTTCGAACTCGTTCGACCGACGTCCATACAATGCATGGTAGTAGGTGCTATAATAATGATGATAATATCATTTATTTTCATACCCGATATGATTTGTGGAGTTTGGGTTGCGTTTTCGATAATTTCAATCGAACTCGGAGTGGCCGGATATATGGCTTTGTGGGATGTTCGTCTCGATTCCATTTCCATGATTAATCTTATCATGTGCATCGGATTTAGCGTTGATTTCACTGCGCATATTTGTTATACGTATATGAGTTCTTCAGAGAAAAATTCGCAGGAAAGAGTTAAAGACAGTTTATATTCATTAGGTCTTCCGATTGTTCAAGGAAGTTTTTCAACAATTTTATCAGTTTTTGCCTTGATCTTAGCCGATAGTTATATATTTTTGGTATTTTTTAAAATGGTGTTTTTGGTCGTCTTTTTCGGCGCTATGCACGGACTCTTCTTACTTCCTGTTCTGTTAAGTTTGTTCGGACCTGGAAGTTGCACGCGAAGAAAAAAAGACAAAGTATCAAAAGTTGAAAAAAGCTTGCCCTATCCTTATTGCATTCCACACCCGAGTTTAATTTCAACAAACTGGGGAGAGCCACAACCGCAGCAGAAAAAAACTGACTGGGATGTTTCAGAGAAACAAAATAACAACTTTTTATCAAACAGAGCGACAATGCCTTATTTGCCAAATTTACCTTCTCATATGATATTAAGCACATATGAAAGAAGTAGTCCGATGTTGGAAAAAGATTTAGGACTTGGAACGTCTGGAGAAGAATCAAGTGAAACAGCCTCAGGGTCCGGACAATTCGAAGTAACGAAGCAAGGGGATAAACGACACAGAGGATTTGAAGAAAATTGGAGAAAAACCGGAGAAAAAAATTGGAATTATTGGAAAAATAAAGAGGGATATAATAATAATGCTTATTTGTCAGATGACACTACACGCCCGAGGCATTTTAAAAATTTTGATTCGAATGACAAATACAATAGCTCAAAAATTGAATATATAAAAAGAAAAAAAAATGGTTCTGGGAATCCGGAAACTTTAGAAAAATTAGAGGGTAATAAATTATATCGTGACAAACAAAAAAGAGAACGTTTTCAAGATAATAATAATAGGGATTTTACTAAAAATGAAATTAAAAAATTTTCCTATCCTCCAAAATCAGATGTTGTGTGGTATCACCCACATAACAGTAGGTATTCAAAAACTTATAGTATAGATGATAGTCAGTTAGAGGAAAGTAGAAGAGGCAAACAAATATTTCGAAGGCTGTCTGAACATGAAACATATGCAAAATATAGAAATGGTTATCATCCCTCTCACAATTTTTAATTATTAGGAATATATGTTATAAATTGATTGCTTGATATAGATAGTAAAAATTCTAAATAAGTAATTAATTCCTGTTTCAGGTGTTTACTATTTAAAAAAAAAACATTATTACTATTATTATTAATAAAATTTTTTTTAGAATCAAACTAAAATATTTACATGATTTTATCCCAATTAATTAATATTTTATGAAATTTAATACAATAAATACAATTGTACAAATAAAAATAAATTACATATAATTAAATCACACACACATTAAAAAAAATTATATGTTTTATTTTTATTTATAATTAAATAATTTGCTATGACTATAGTAATTATTTAAGAACAACAATAATTAAAATCTTAATCATTGTGAGTATAAATTAATTAATTATATTATTATAGGGGTACTTATTTAAATTAATTTTTGTAACTGTGATGTTGTTCTCAGTTTATGTGACTTCCATTTTAATAAAGACAATGCATTCCACACACACATATATATGTATATTATTATGATAAAATTTAATTTTAATTTGAATTTATTTTGATAATTGATTAAAATAATATATTTAACTAATTATATACAACAACACAAAACCCATTTTTGCTCATTTTGTATACAGATTTACTCTGTTAGTATCAATAAATTGTTTTGTTATAATAAAAATTTGTTTTATTTCTTATTTTTTTAAAAATGTTCTTTAGCATACCCTATTGCAAATAAAGCATATAATATTTTTATAGTTTTGAATAATAAAACGTTTACAAGCAAAGCTTTTAATAATTTTAACATTACAATTCAATTTATAATAAAAAAAAAATGATTTGTCATTGTTTTAAGCCTGGATTTTCTTAAATTATTACATATAGGTAAAAGTATAAGAAATTTTTACTTTTATTTAATTAATTATTACTGCGCAAAAGACTATTCTTAAAACTTTATTTTATTTGTTAAATTTTCTTAGCAAAAAAAGCATTTTTAAAGAAAACTTACCCAATAATTTTGTTTAGTGAAATTCCAAACACTCATCGTCAGTTAGCACAAAATTAAAAAAAAAACCAGACAATATGCAACACGTAACGGCAATTTTGGCGGGAAAATATTTTTACGTGGTTTTAGAAATCTGTCATTTTTGATGTCTCTAATCTTTCGTAACTAGTAAAAATGGAGTCTTACGAAAGTGTATTGCTTGTCAAATCTGAAGTATTTGTTTTTAAAATTCCACCACGTACTTCTAACAGAGGTTATAGGTATGTATCACGATTAAATAATTTGAAATTTTTTCAATATTATATATTATTTTTGTTAACCAAGCTTTTTGGTATTGTAGTCCTTGAAAATACATCTGAACTGACGTGGAAAATTCATTTGCTGATTATTTTTTTTTTTATCTATTTAGAAAGTAAAACCTAATTTAAGCTGTGATCTTATTATTTAAAAGACCTCCGAAAATCGGTTTTTATTATTCATTTGTAAATTTTACTTGAAAACTCTTCAATTTAAAAAAAAACTTATATTACATCACATCCTTACATAAGATTTTTTCTTTTCCTACCTGTTTAATTTTTTCTGTATTTTTTTCATTATTGTTATCAAAAGTCATTATTGTGTGGTTGATAATTTATTCTTTTATGAATATTTTAAACTTACTGAAACTCTTATTGTTATTATGAAATTCTAAAAGTTTTTTATCATAACGACATTGTACAAAAGAACCAAAATCATTTTTTTGTTGTTTCTTTCAATATGTGTGTTTACAGTAATATTAATTTATTCACAAATGTATGATTAATAAGCCTGAAATTATTAAGCAAAAACTTTTTTTTAAACAGAGCAGCAGATTGGAATTTACAAGCACCCCAATGGACTGGTAGAATGAGACTGGTTTCAAAGGGTAAAGATTGTGTATTAAAACTTGAAGACAAAGTTACTGGAGAATTATTTGCAAAATGCCCAATTGAAACTTACCCTGGTGTAGCTATAGAAGCAGTGACAGATTCATCCAGATATTTTGTTCTTAGGATACAAGATGACAATGGTATAATTTTTAAAATGGTGTGCAGTGTTGGTCTCATAGTTTTTTAAATCCTTAACTTTTTTTTCTTTTTTTTTTTATGTAGGAAGGTCTGCATTTATTGGTGTAGGCTTTTCAGACAGATCTGATAGCTTTGACTTAAATGTAGCTCTTCAAGATCACTTTAAATGGTTGAAAAAATCAGAGGAAATTGAAAAGGAAAAAGAAGAACCAAGGCAAGAGCTTGATTTAAGATTTAAGGAAGGGGAAACGATTAAAATAAATATAAATGTTGCTAAAAAAAAAGATGGAAATGACAATGAAAATAAATCAAAATCGAAAACAGGTAAAACAGGCATTTTACCTCCACCTCCTGGAGGTATAAAAATAGCTCCACCACCATCCGGTGGATGTAAAGTTACTCCCGTAGGAAGCCCAGTACATGCTTCATCACCATCAGTTACACCATCTGGATCTCAAACAAATCCATTTACTGATGGGTAAAGAATTAAATTTTCATATATGATATATTTTTTTTATGTGCATTTGAATAAACTAATTGAAAAAAAAAATTTTTTTCATTGTTTCAGGTCATCTGGGTCATCGACCAATGCTAATTGGGTTCAATTTTAAAAATTATGTTATAAAAATAATTTATAGGGGTTCAATATGTATTTCCATAAATTATAATTCTCAGTTTATTGTTCCTTAAAATTACATTGTTTTTTTTTATTTTATTTTATTATTACAAAAATTTAAATAATAATACTATTAATTATAATAATAAAAAATATAATAAATGAAACAGAAGCAATAACGATTATTTTTTAAGTTGATATAAATTGCTTCGAATATTGGTAGGATATAGGTATACACATAAGCATTGTAAAATATGTCTAGAATAATGCTGCCAAATATTTACTTAATTAAATTTTATTGTAAGTAAGTACAACAATAAACATACTGCAGTAGAATTTAAAAAGATAATATATTATGTAATTTAATAAGTTATACTGTGCAATTGTTTAATTTTATGTTATTTTGCACATTGAAAAAAATTTTTTTTTTTTTGTTGATTTTTAATATTAATACAAAAGTATATTTTTTCGATTTTCATTTTCGATCATTATTATTATTATTATTATTATTAAAAATGATATTTAATTTAATAAAAATTCTATGTATCGTTTTAAATAAAATTATTAAATATTATATAATTGTGTATGTAAAAATGAAAAATTTTCAAATAATTTAATTATTTTTTTTTTCAAAATTACACAAATTTTTAAATTATATATATATTTATATATGTATCATGTACAACAAGCACAAAATCTATTTTTTACAGGCCAGTATTTTTTGTCTTAAATTTATATATATATATTCTTCTTTGGAAAAATTTATTTAATCTAAGGAATGTTATTGTAATGAAATATCACATTTATATATATTTTGTAATCAGCACCAAAATTATAATTTATTATTATAATATAAAGCATACTGTTTTCATTTTTTCTACTTACTTAATTAATTTAAAATGAAAATTTTATTATTATCATCGAAGGTGAAATGTAAATTGTTTTAAAATGTATATTTTCAGAAGTTCTTTTAAATGTACACATTCTAAATTTATATATATATATTAAATATATGGTTTCATAAAACGATTATTCAAGTTAATTTGTTTTTTTTATATAGTAGAGGAAAGATAAAATAAGTGATTGATATAAAATTAATCAAGTAAAAAAATTAAATTTATTGTTTAAATTTATAATTTATATAATAAAGCATTTTACAATGCAGCCAATTTGAATAACTGAAAATATTTTAAAATAAAGCCTATGTTAGTTAGTAAGAGAAAAAAAAAAAAAAGAAATTCTTCTTGTTAATAATATACATGTTAAGAAAGCTTTTTAGCTTTTTGGTACAGTGTATCAAGTACTTTACCCATGTGATGAATAACTTCGAGAGCAGTTTCATATGTTTTACTTAGTGGAGTTTCTTCGAAAACAATTAAAACACCAGCACCTTGATCTAAAATACCATTTAATTTCTTATCTAACACCATTTGTGATAATTTTTTTTCAACTTGTGAAAGTGGAAGTTGTATTGTTCTAGAAACATGTTCAACTTGAACTCTTGAATATGGTTCGATTATGCGGCATAAATTTTGTTCTAACATTGTATCGTATAAAACTCCTAAATGTGCACACACAATAACATCTTCTTTAAGTTCGTTGTTGTAATTTTGTAAAGCTTTCTGAAAATCAGCCAACGATCTGTTGCTACTAGCTGTGGCCACTGCTTTCATGGCATCAATATCCTTACCAGCATATTTAAGAGCCAATTTGCCGGATACAATTTGTGCAACATCTTCTGGTGTATTCAGCATTATTTTTGACAAAAGCATATATTTTAAAGCGACCAAAGCTTTTGGAGATTCAACAGAGTCATAACCCTCAAAGGCTTCATAAAAATATGAATAGGCAGTTTTAAAATCCCTTTCATCGGCTGCATGTAAAATACCAGATTGTAAATCCAACTCTGCTTGCATTTTAGGAGGGCAATAAATAGCGTTGGCGGTTGTTCTTGCTGATGTGAGTGCAGCTCGAGCCTTCGGTAAGTTATTTAATGCATGATAAGTCTTACTCTCTAAAAGTTGAACTTCAACTAATAAATTTTTGTCTTCTAATTTTTTGAGTTCTTTCAATAAGGTGGAGCCCAAATTTAAAGCTTCGGTGTACATTTTACGATCATAATAAAGAGCAACTAATCTGGCTTCCAATGACTGACGAAGAAAAGTGCGCTGTTCATCCTTTGCCCATTGAATACATTCCAAACATAGAGGTATCTCGAGTTTTGATTTTGACTCTAAATCCAGAAAAAAATCAACAAGAGAACGTACCAATTTTGCTGCTTTCGCTTTACTAATTTGATTTAAAAAAGGCCTTGTCTTCGTAATAAGTTCAGCAAGCTTATCCGGATCATTTTCCTGTTTATACTTTTCTCCAAGTTTAAGAATTTTTTGTTCTTCAATACGTATTTTATCGTCTTCATTTTCTTCATTCTGTAATAAGTGATTTATAGAATGAATCGCGGAATCCTCACGAGAAGCTGATCTTTCAAACATCATAGCACCCGCCATGTTTAACAAAATTGGATATCCGCTTTGTCACTAACATTATCATGTGACTTTTGTTCGAAAATTTTCACCGTGATAGTTGTTTCAGTTTCATAAGTTAAACACAGTAAACAAAGTACGTTCAAAAATTATAAAGCTATGTTGCATTTCAGAACGTTTTGATTCTTGCAGCCAATCAAATTCAATAAGATTTTGTTAAAAACTATCGACAAAACATTTTCGACGTATTGAATGTTGTGCTAACTCAAAACGTTATTTTTTTAAAAAAAAAAAAAAAAAAAAAGAAAAAAAAAAAGAAATTGCTTTCTTTCTGTAGATTGCGTATTTATGAATTGTAAGAATTTATTAAAACTAAAAAGATTTTGCAAGGCATGAGTGACAGAGAGGTACGTTGTACATGTTCTATACGAAAAAAGAAATTTAAAAATGTAAAACTAAAGCATTGTGGCTGGTTGTTAGAGCCAAGTCCGCCATTTGCCGGTATTCCAAAATTTTAAATTAGGTTTTATTTGATTTTTAGCGAAGTGAAAGTCGAAGCGGGTCTAATCATAGCGGTGTTAATAATTCAAAGGACGAAAAAAAGTCTAAATCGAAGAGTAGAGAGCCTTCCAAATCAAATCATAAATCGCGCCGGACTCGCTCAAGGTCAGTTATCGACACGGATTCTAAAAGTAGAGCCAATGTGCTAGCAAATTGGTGGGTGACGCCACCGATGTTTGATATTAATCTTAGTCATTTTTTTTTTTTAAATAAAATTTTTTATCACACATTTGATTGTGATTGAAATTTTATTTTTTTAAATATTAAAATTATATCGTTAATAAGGTAACAAATAATTGTTTCGATTAGATATTGTGAAATCGGATAGTTCATTAATTTTGAATTTTGATTTTTTTTTTTTTAACTAAGTGATAATTTAAAGATAAATTGCCAGTTAACAAAAAAAATCATTTTCTTAAAAAAACATCTTGAATTGTTTTTTGAAATGCATTTTTTTTACTTTTGTATGTGTCTTATTGACTATTTATTGTGTATGTTCAATTTTTGTTGAAAAATTTGAACTTAAAATTTTGTTCGAGTTTTTTTGCAAATAACATTAATGGTTTGTTTATGGTAAGGTAATTTGATTTTATTTGCTTATTTATTAATAAAATACTGTGACTTCATTTCACAGCCTTTTATTAATAAAACAATGTATCATTCCTCACCTTAAAGGGACTTGGGAATTGGCTGCAATTTGAAACTTGTTTTATTAAAGTTGAAAAATATATAGAAAAATAAATTACCAATTATGTGCTACTAAATCGGTCACATAGTTACAAAAGTACAAATTTAAATATAAATAATTTTTGGAGTCTTTATTTTTCAACTTAAGTTCATATAACAGCCATTTTAAAAGACCCATTTCTAATAGATCTCCAAGGAAGATGTCATATAAAGGATCACGATATAGGTCTCGCAGTCGATCTCCCCGGAGGCGATCGCGTCGGACATATTCAAGAAGTAGATCCAGGTCTTATTCTCCTCGCAGTAAACGTGACCGTCGTTCAAGCTCTCACAGTCCAATGAGTTCTAGAAGAAGACATTTAGGAAGTCGAGAAAATCCTCAACCATGTCGTTGCCTTGGAGTCTTTGGATTAAGTGTTTATACAACAGAACAAGAACTTCACCATATTTTTTCAAAATATGGACCAGTTGAAAGAGTTCAAGTGGTTATCGATGCCAAGGTGATTGAATGTTTTTATTCTCTCTTTTTTTTTCTTTTGTTCGAATAAGATTAAATTTTTTTTCACAAGAGATCTGAGCAATAAAATTAATTTTTTTTTTTAATTAAAAGACTGGAAGATCTCGCGGATTTGCGTTTTGTTACTTTGAAAGTACAGAAGATGCTAAAATAGCTAAAGAGCAATGCAGCGGAATGGAATTTGATGGCAGGCATATTAGAGTCGATTATTCTATTACACAAAGGGCACACACACCTACTCCTGGAATATACATGGGAAAGCCAACTTAGTAAGTTTCATTATGCTTCTAATTCAAATTGAATTTTTGCTTATCCATTAAAAACAATATTTATATATTTATAATAATAATAATAGCGGAGGTAGAGACAGAGATTACGGTGGAAGAGGTGGATGGGATAGAAGAGATCGTGATGATTACTATGGAGGTTATAGAAGCAGTTATAGAAGATCCCCATCACCTTACTATAGAAGAAGTAGACGTTACGATCGATCTAGATCTCGTTCTTATTCTCCTCGTAAGTTACAAAGGAATAATTAAAATAAAATCTTTTTTTTTTTTTTTTTTTGCAAGGGGGGAGGGGGAAAAAATGGATTTGCGTTTAGAATATGAAATTGACTACCGGATTAGGCCTTACTCACAACGCCATTACGCTTTAACGCTTTAAAACAAAATGTATTGGCTTCCTACCGGTATTTGTAGGTATTGTAGAGAAACGGTAATTCCCCGTAAAAAATGTTTCCCAAAATTTAATACCAAATTTTTAATTGAATTATTCTCACAAATGAAGATTTCTAGAACAATTTTGTTCAGCCGAAAACAAAGAACAATAATTACCTTTTTTTTGAAAGCAGGAGTTTCATTCGGAATTGTTTGTTTGTTCCTTGCCGTTTCTCTACGTTTGGATTTGAATTATTCAAAATACATTAATAGTGTATTTATTATTATTATTATTATTATTATTTTCGTTTTCGATAAGTTTTTTTTTTTTTTTTTTTTTTTTTTTGATAATTTTATCCGGATCATGAATTTTGTTTTTCTTTTTTGGCTCAAATTTTTTTTAGGTCGTTATTAAATCTTCAGGATTACCTTTTCTATTGGAAATCTTCACAATCGACTTCATTGCAACCAAATGCGGTGTCGTTAAATAAATAAATTTTGGTTTATAAACTATAACTATAATTAATTTTTTCGCGGTAAATTTTTAATTGATTCGTTGAATTGTACATTTATATAGTTTGAAAATTGAGTTCAGTTGAAAAAAAAACAACATTTTTTTTTTTTTTGTTTTTTTCTCCGAGTTTTCAATAAAACCGAACAAAACAAAACAAAAAAAAAAAAATCAATAATTAATGTGTGGGTTCGGTTTTTTTTTTTTTTTTTTTTAATATTAAACCTAATTAAATTTTAATTGTAGAGTTTTATTTAGTAAGTTTGACAAACCTAACAGAAGAAAAAGTTTTTATTGTGTTAGGAATTTAAATTTTTTTTTTTTTTTTTTTTTTTTACTATTGTTAGGTGGTTATTAATTTCCCTAAAATAAAAAAAAAGAAAAAAAAAATTATTAATTTTTAGTTTCATTTAAATAATTTTAGAATTTATTGTATATATAGATAGAATGAAGAGGCGACATAGTCTCGACAAGCACATTTTGTTTGTTTGTTTGTTTTTAATTTTAATTTTTTTCATCTGAAATTTTTCTTCATCTTCTAAATAATCCAAACCTTTCATTAAATAGGATTATTTCGATAACGCACCCCTCTCTCTTCCCCCTTTGTTTTTTTTTTTTTTTTGTCTAATTAAGTTATAGATTTGACTTGTGTGTACTTGAGAGTTTTTAAAAGAATCGAACCCGCCTTTTAGTTAAAATTTCTTCTTTTTTAAATTTAGAAAAATTTATTATTATTATTATTATTTTTTTGTCCTTGTTATGATGTGTGTTCACACTGATATTCATAGATCTTAATATAGTCGTATATTTGTATAATTATTTCATAGAAAAAAAAAGAAAGAAAGAGAAACTAGTGATACTTTATTAAAAATTAAGATAAATTTAAATTTATTATTATTATTATTATTATTATTATTATTAATAAAAGGCCTTGGTAATTTTAGGTTATTTGTCCTGGAAATGATTTCAACTTGTTTTGGATTATTTAGAAGATGCAAAGACAGACATTGTTTTTGGGTCAACCTTGCTTGCTTCATCTCGTTCTGGTTTATATTGGTTATTATGGGGTGACAGTTTTTTTTAAAAAAAAAAAAAAAAGAAAAAGAAAAGAAAAAAAAAAAAAAAAGTTATAAAATTAAAAAATTATGAAAAATTTTGTTAATATGGTACCTTAGGTAATAAACGAAGATGGATGGATTCAAGAACTCACTCACTCACTCTCTCTTATTTTACCTCTTTTTTTTCGAGATAAGTAATTTTAAGTAAATTTTATTGTAAAACGTAGGTTAATTAACTGATTGATTGATTGATTGATTGATTTATAATTCATACATTTACATACACGTGCATATTATATATATATATGTATATACATATAAATATATATATATATATATTATGATTACATCTTCTGATAGAATGTTTTAAATATTTCGTACAATATAAATATATAATTGTTTTTCTCTTTCTCTCTCTCTCTCTCTGTCTGTTTCTCTATCTCTTTTCTAATTAAAAATTTTAAAAAGATGTAAAATCAATCTTTTGAATAAGTTAAAAAACCCCCTTTAAAAAAAAGAAAAAAAAATTGAGATGAAGCGATGCAAATTAAAAAGGGTGATGGGCTTTTAAATTGTTTTTTTTTTTTTTTTTTTTTTTTGAATTTGTTGGTTGATTTTAATTTTTTTTTTTTTTAAATTATTTTATAACGTTACGAATACTCGATATGTAATTGTTTTTTTTGATAAATATTAACCCCCCATTCGTTGGAAATGATTTAAAAAAAAAAAAAACAACTTGGAAAGTCCATCTGAAACTTTTTTTTTTTTTTTACACCAGACAGTTGGCATGTATTTTATTTGTGTGTTACAAAAAAAGCTCTTTTTTCCATATCGTTTATAGAGTTTTTTTTTTTTTTAAATTTAAATTTAAATTTAAATTTAAATATCTGGTTCACGAATTTTAATGATTTCATTATTCTAAATGATAAATTTTTTTCTAGATTTGTGTAATTTCTCTTTTTTTTTTCTTTTTTTTTTTGAAAAACAGAAAATAGAAATTTAAAAATTAATAATAATATAAATAAAAATAAAATAATAAAAAAATAATAAAAAATAATAATAAATGATTTGAAAATTGACTAATGTGTTTGGTTTTTATTTGTAAAGGTATTAGAAGAGGTGTGGGGTAAGAGAAAATAGAAAAAAAGAAGCTCAAGACCGAAGGTCGAAGCTTTATAGAAATCGTTCAAAAATTAATAAAGAAAAACTCGAAGCTAGAAAATGTCATTAAAGAAGTTTTCTGTATCACTCGCCTTCTGTATCACTTGGTGCTCAAGAGTAGAAACACGCTAGACGTTTGCTATAGGCGTTCATCTTTAGAAGCTATTAAAGAGAGACAATATTACACCGAAAATCAATCTTCCATTATTAGTTATTAACTCTTGAAATCTTTTTGCATTTTATTATTATTATTATTATTATTATTATTATTATTTTATATCATAGTTTATAAATCATCAATAAGAAGAAAAAGAATTACATGGAAACATTCACACACACACACACTCACACAAACATAAGTTTTTATTATTATTATTATTTTTTTTTTTTGTTTGTTTTACGGAAGGGAAAATTACAAAAAGAATTTTGAAGATTATTATTTTATTTTCAATATGAAGACAATAAGAAAAATAAAATGCAATGTTTCGAGTCTTACACAAAGGGAAGAAAAAAAAACAGAAAAAAAAAAAATTGTTAATGAGTGTATACGTATGTATATGACGAAAAATTTCAGTGGGAAAAAAGTTTTTTCTTTTTTTTTTTTTTTTTTTTTTTTTTTAAAAAAAAACACTTAATCAATGACAATGATTTCTATAAAAATAAATTTTCCTTATCCTTTCCCCATGCCTCCATAATAATGATAATAATATTTTTTTTTTTTTTTTTTGGAATGTTTGTTCAACAAGGGATGACAGGGTGGAACATGACGACATTATCATATCAGCTAAATCGTAGACGCTTTTATTTTCATTATTTTTAGTTTTTATTTTATTCATTCATTTTTATTGTGCTTTTTATTTTTTTTTTTTTTTTGTTTAAACTTGGCTTCATTTTTCCCGCTTTTTGTTTCATTATTATTATTATTATTATTTTTTATTTTTTATGAACTGTATTTTCTATCACGCGATATTGGATTCTAGTTTGGTTTTTATTTATTTATTTATATTTTTTTTTGCCGGTCATTTTTTTTTTTTTTTTAAATCTGATCATTTTCTTTTTTCCTTTTCTTTTCTATTTTTTTTTTTTGTATGCGAAGCAGTACTATTATTATTTATTCCTCCCCCCCCCCCAAAAAAAAAAAAAAGAAAAAAAATGTTTGATAAGAGGCTTTTCCTGTCTGTCCTTTCCAATTATTTGGCTCACAAAAACACTTATTTCGTTCGGTAATAATAATAATAATAAGTAACATTGTATATTTAAGAATTTTTTTTTTTCGTATTTTCCGTTCAACTTATTCGACGTCTGAAATTTTTAAATTTTAGACTATTATTATTATTATTACTATCATTATTATTTCCTTTTATTTTGTGAGCTCGATTTAAAATTTTTCTATTTAATTTGTTTATTTATTTTATTTTTTATTTTTATTTTTTTTTTACATTCCAAGGTGGTAATTGTTAGTAAATTTTTTTTTTATTTATTTATTTTAGTGCCTAGAAAAAATTTATTTGTTTTAGTTTTAAAGGTGGAACATTAAAAAAAAAAAAAAAACAGGTTGAAGAATGAAAAAAAAAAAAAAAAGAATTTTTAAAAAATAAATTTCCACAAGATTTGGATTTAGTTATGGTTCACACAGAAAATGGACAACATCGAAAACAAAACAAAACATCAAGATCATACGAATGTATATAATAGTTTTAGAAAAAAAGAAAAAGGAAAAAACGAAAATGAAAATATAAGAAAAAGGAAAAGGAAAAAAGGAAAATGAAAATAAAAGAAAAAGGAAAAAATGAAAATAAATTAATTCACTTTTTTTTTCTTTTTTTTTTTTTTTTTTTTTTTTTGTCGGGAAAGGGTAGAATTAATAATTATAAATTATTTTTCTTTTTCAAAATTTATACAATGAAAATTTTTATAATTATTTCATATATATCGTTATTTAAGTAATGTAAATTTTCTTTGGAAAATTGCAAATGTTTTTCCTGTACGTTATAAACATATGCAATTTCAAAAAAGAGCGTGTCATTTTAAAAACAGGAAAAAATTTTCACACGTTGTGGTTCATCGGTAAAAATTACCACGTGATTATTATTATTATTAATTTTCTCATTTCGAAGTGAAGAACGGACATTTTTTTCATAATTTTTTTATTTGATAAAAATTCAATTTTATTTCCGGGGAATAAAATCAATCATCATAAGTTTTTCAACTCGATTATCAGTGATCTTCATTTTGATTATTAATTAACTGCAATTTGTGAAGTGTACGAATTACAATTGTGATTTGACAAAGTTTTAATTTTCATTCAACACAATGACGTATTCGGAAACATATTATTATTTTCACTTAGAAATTTATTCCAGGTTTCTACCCAATCCCTAAGGAATAAATATTTCAATATCAGTGTTGCTGCATGCCTGAATAGACATGACATGACAACAATTCTTGTTATAAGTCTTCCCGAGACCATCTTATTCGATGGAAACGAGTTAATTCCTTTACTGGGCTCCAGTGATGACTGATATCCGTGGAGTGACCAGGAACAGGAGAAATGAGGTACACAACCTAGTCGAGCTGACTCAAATCAACAAGTTAAAACAAGATTTGTCTTTATTTTGTTCTCATTTTGCTCTATTACGAATCGGCCAACTGTTGAATTTTTAAATTGTTTTTTGGGTACTTGCTCTCTTATTATTATTATTATTATTATTATTATTATTTGTCATAGTATATAAATTTTATCTGAAAAAAAATACAATTTTTGTTACAATTTATTAATTTAATTTTAGTAATTGTTAAAATAAGTAATTAAAAGTTTGATATTGCAGTTTTAATCGATAATAACCTGGCAGGATTATTATTATTATTACTATTTTTCAATAAATAAAAGTCGATCAGGATAAGAAAGTTTTTTTTTTTCAAGAACAGATCATTTGAAAATGTTTCCAAAGTTGAAGTTTACAACATGAGAAGAGAAAAATTTCTTTTTTAATGAATATTGGTTTGTTTATTTTTTGTTTTTACACATTGATTCACGTACAAACGAACGGTTGAAAGCATAACAAATAAAACATAAAAAAAAAAAACAAAAAATTTTTTTTTTTTTTAAGATTAGGGAAAAGTATCTAAATGAAACACTCACGGAATTTCAACAAGAAATTCGAAAAAAGAAGTTTAATCTCGAAAAAAAAGAAAAAGAACAATTCGTAAAAGCGTATCGTTATCGCCGTAAAAAAAAGGTATGGGAAAATAATTATTATCATCATTATTTCACAAAATATGGCGGAAATATTGTTGTTTTTACGAAACATAATATGTTTTACATTTTTATAAATAAAAATATTAAATAAGTTATGTCGGTTGAAATTATTTGTTAGTATAAACAAAAACGTTTGCGGATTTGAATTGGTGTTGACATTTTTGGAAAATCTTATTAAATTTTCTTTCCTTTTATTTCTTTAAATTCATTTTAACTTATCAATTTAAAATGGTTCATGATGATAAAGTTAAAAAATTTTTTTAGTTTTTCGAAGTAGAAGAATGAATAATTTGAAAATAATGGTAACAAGTTTGAGAAGAATTCTATTGAAAATATATAGAAGATGTTTGAGGGAAAGAGTTTTGGTGATGCCTAGCGTTTGGATTGGCATGGAGGATGTACTTCTTATTCGAAAGGTAAGTTAAGCTAAAAAGAATACTACTCAATAGCCAAAGATTCCGTTTTGATTTGTGTGGGGGGTAGCGTTTCAAATCGTTCGAGAAAAACAGATTTGTATTTTTATGTGGGGTAAAAGAGCACTGGGGAAACATTTACCCTCGAAACCGGATAAGATTGGTTACTTGATCTTAAAAAATGTTGCGTGTTTTCCCTAATTTTAAGGTTCTTTCTTAAAACACATCGCGAAACAAACAAAGGCAAAAAGGATGGTGACTGTTCGGAATCGCCCCTTACAAGGGAATACGAATTCGTAAACGCGGGATATTGATAACAATACGGGTAGTACTCGTCAGTTTAACGCGATTTTCACACGGTGCTTGGTGAACCAAGGTTCTGGTTCTTAGAGGAAAGCAGGGCTGAAATATGGGTATCAACCTTGCATAAGGTCCAATTCACGGCTCGGAGAAAGTCGTTCAAAAGTTTTGAAGGGTACCGATCGACTATATGCCAAGTCCCTCATCTGTCCTGGATTTTCAAGAAAAAAAGGATTCGATAAGTTAACAATATCAAGCATTATCTTTACGTTTAAAATTTATTGGCTGAACATT
The DNA here is from genome assembly GCF_000006295.1 of Pediculus humanus corporis. NCBI lineage: Eukaryota > Metazoa > Arthropoda > Insecta > Psocodea > Pediculidae > Pediculus > Pediculus humanus. The sequence continues at coordinate 149,890 of NW_002987866.1, read as the reverse complement.
TTCTTGTTCAGTGGCCTCCTGCATTTGCTCTTTATATCAAAAAGATAATAAGCTGCAAAGCAACGCATTTAATGAACTCTCTTAAATCCCTTTAAATTATAAAAAGTCTTGTTATATTTTCAACAAGGTTATTAAATGTACCTGAGGGAGGTAAAAGGGATGAAAAAAAAAGGGTAGGGGGGAGGAAAAACTAACGATAAAATAAAATTTATAACGAAAAGGTTTTTTTGTTTTTTGAGTGTGAAAACTGACGAAGTACTATTACTATTACTTCCCGTGTCAGGTTTTGACAGGTTTAATCGCCTATAAAAACCCTGTTTCGAATTTTTCAACCTATGGATTAACAACAACGGAAAACAGGTGGGGGGAGCGGAGGGGGATAGGATTAAAAGATTAGGAAACACTCTATATATTATTATTATTATTATTATTTATTTGACTTTAAATTATTTTTTATTCGTTCCTGTTTTTTTTTTTTTTTTTTACTTGGTGAAAATTTCGATGATGGATTGCTTAAAAAAAAATTATTATCATTATTATTTATTTATTTTACTTTCTCTTCGTTGAATTTTATGAACATGACGGGAAATTAAAAAAAAAAGAACAACCGGAAGTAAAAAGTTTGATGTGTGTCTGTGTTTGTCGATGACTCGTTTAGAAATTTTTTTTTTTTTTTTAACGTACTCGAATTTGAATTTTATTTTAAATTTTTTTCTGTTACATTTTTTGTGTGAAAATTTAAAAAAAAAAGAAAAAAAATTTTCTTTTTTTTTTTATTAAGCAAATTAATTTATTTTACATAAATTATTATTATTATTATTATTATTATTTTTTTTTTTTTTTGTAAAAAATTAATTAATGAATCCATAAAAATGAAAAAAAAGCCAATAAAATGCTTTTTTCTATTGTTTAAAAAAAAAAAAGTTATTAAAATAAAGGAAAAGAAAAAAGAAAAAAAATTTTTTCGTTTAAAAATTAATATCGTGGAATTAGATATAAATAACAATAATAATAATAATAATAATAATAATAGTTTACGGGTTTCAACGGTGTTTTGTAAATCTTTAAAAAAAAAAAAACTTCCAGGTTTTTCCAAGGGCAAGGGGGGAAGGGGAGTGGGAGAAGAAAGAGGAAAACGGATATAAAGGTAAACCTTTAATGTCGAGTTTTTTTTTTTTTTTTTGAATTTCATAAAAAAAAAAAAATTTCTTTTCAATCTGGAAGCAGGAAATGAAAAAAAAGGCTCAGCATGAGGTTTAACGACGTATGCCTGCCTAGAAAAAAAAAAAAATATCTCGTTTGTATTTGCTTCGGTTTCGTTTATTATTATTATTATTATTATTATTTTATATTCCGTTTTTTTTTTTTTTTAATGGCGGTCTGGGGTTGTTGTACGAATTGTTGTGTGTCTTGAATTTTTATTTTTGACTTTAAATATGTATTTATTTATTCATAAAAAAAAAAAAAAAATTTATCGGTTGTGTTTGTCGTCGAAGCGTCGAGTCATGAAAATCAAAAAAGTTTTTTTTAAAAAAAAAAAAAAAAACCATCATAAAAAAAATTTTTTTTCGGGATTTCCGGTGGGTATATGGGAAGGGGAGGGAGGGAAGGTGGGGAGGTAGGGGAAAAAGGAAAAACCCGCGACATCATAAGTTTTTTTTTTTTTTTAAATACCAATCAAATTTTAAGTTTCGATTAAGAGTAAACTGCCAATAAAATCGTTTTTTTTTTTTTTTTTTTTTTTTTTTTTTACGATCGAGTTCGATGAGAAAAAAAAATGCTGTCGCAACAGAAACCAAATCATTTATACGTGAAGTAAATAAAACAATAATAATAATAATAATAATAATAATAATAATAATAATAAAATTGACAACGGGAAAAAAAAACAGACTAATGTTATTATTAAATCTTTATATTTAAACTTTTTTGTTTTATTTTTTTTATTCTTTTTTTTTAATCGTAAAATGGCAATGGATTTAAAAATTAGAAAGAAGTAGTGTTCGAACATAATCGATTCTTAAATTAACAATATCTAACCATCTAGGATTTTCATCCCTCAGGAAGATAATGGGGAGAGTTTTTCTTTTCAAATTTTCGGGAGCTCATATAATTTTCCATCCTTAATTCTAATCGATTTAATTATTATGTTAGAAATTCGATATATATATTCATTTTCGTCGAGTAAAATAAAGCGTCGTGTTGTTATTATAATTAATGTAGTAGTATTATTATTATTATTATTATTATTATTATTATTATTATTACTATTATTATTAATAGAATAATTACTCTTAGATAAAATTAAATGTTTCTGCTTGTATGCAGCAGCATTTACACATCTATATATCTTTGACAAATTCTTTTGTTTTATATAATTTAAAACTAAAATTTTATTTTCAGGTTATTGAATATCAACAACGAAAGAGAAAGAAAAAGAGAGAGAGAGAGAGGGAGAAAGAGAGAGGAACGTGAGAAAAATAAAATTACAATTAAATATTTATAGTTTTGTATTAATGTTCAGTTGAAGACATGACAAAATTTTCTAAACTAAAAGTTTTGAAAATGTGAATTATTTTTTCTCAACGCAATGACGTAACATCCGTACCAAAAAAAAGAAGGAAGTAAGGAGGAACGTGGAAGAAGAAGGAGAAGAAGGAGGAGGAGAAAAAGCGACAAAAGTAAGAAAATTTCTTTTTATTTTATTTTTTATTTTAAACAAAAAAGAAAAAACCGGCAGCAAAAAAATGACGTCATCATTGTTGTAGTTTTTTCCGTAGTTAAAATATTTATTTGTATGGAAAATTAATTTAATTTAACTTTTTGTGTTTTCTGACCCGTTAATTGTCGTCGTCGTCATTGTTGTCGGTTTTTTCTCTTCCCCTAATTTAAATAATTTGTTCTTTTCTGACCACCGTATCTCACCCCCCGCCTTACTCCCCCCAACCCCGTTTTCTTTTTCTTTTTCCACCGTCAATCTTTTATAAAAAAAAAAAAAAAATTTTTTTGGGGTTGGATGGAGTAGGAAAATGAAGGAAAAACGTTTGTTTTTTTTTTTTTTTAATGTTTTAAATTTTAAATAACCGTTGTGACGTCATCATTTAAAACCTAAATGGCGAATGGGGCAGGGGGGGGGTTGTAATAACTTTTAAATATGAATTTTTTTTTTAATTTAAATTTTCATTTATTTTGAAATATTCTATTTTAATTTTTTTTTTTTTAAACTTGTATTAAAATTTCCTAAGGCAATTTATTATTATTATTATTATTAAATATATGAGTGCGTAAGTGAGAGTTTTTTTCAAAAGAAAAAAGTAAACAAGAGAAATGATTGGTGGTAGTAGCAGTAGAAGTAGTAGTAGTGGTGGTGGTGGTAGAAGAAGGTTGTAAAAAGGACCGTAAAGGTTTCGAGTTTTATTTTTTAATATTTAATTCGAATGAAAAAAAAAATTTTTTAATTTGTTTATTTCATTTGATGAAAAAGAAGAAAACCGACCCGCCATTGCGCGTGGGAAAAAAAAAAAAATTTTTTTTTTTTTGGGGGGTTTTTCAATTTCGCTTTTTGTTGTTGTTGTTGTTTGTTTGAAAACGAATTAATTATTATTATTTTTTCCATTTCTCTTTTTTAATAAATTTATTATTTATTTTAGTTTTTCCTTTAGATATAACGGGAAAAAAAATTTTATTTTATTTTTATTTTTTATTTTTTCTTTTTTGGGAGGGGGGTTTGTTTCATTAATAATTACGCGATAAAATGTCTTTTGAAATAATTTTTTTTTTTTTTTATTCGTATATTATTGGGTTGGCAAATAAGTAACTGCGGATTTTACCAACAGATAGTTTGTTATTTTTTTTGAGTACGTTTACGTTTTTGTACAGACATGAACTTTTGATATGTTATTACTTGGTTCCTTCTGTAACATTCAGTACCAAAATTTCATTGAACTCTTAAATAGTACGCGAGCAAAAGATAATTAAACATGGGGAGCCAGAGCGAGCATTTCCTCCACATTTTACTTTTTTATTTTTGAAAGAGTGTTAATGCTTCCCAGGCCAATAAAAAGTTGTGGGTCGTGTAGGGGAATGAAGCCTTAATAGAACGGCAGTGTCAAAACTGGTTTGCGAAATTCCGTTCTGGAGATTTTTCTTTGCAAAATGAGGAGTGCTCCGGGCGCCAATTGGAGGTTAAAGATGAGCAAATAAACGCCCTCATTGATTATGATCGGCATAGTTTGACTAAGTACATTGTAAAAAAGCTAGATGAGTCACATATGTGCGTCAAAAACCGTCTGCGGCATCTTGGGTGCCATAAGAAGCTTGATGCGTTACTTTGGGGAACGTTAGTTAACGAGGCGACTCTGTCTTTGCGATATGCTTCTTAAACGCAATGCAAATGATTCTTTTTTGAAAGAATGGTCACCGGAGATGAAAAGTGGGTTGTCTATGATGACTTTTTGAGAAAAAGATCCTGGTTTAGGCAAGGAAACAGGCACCAACAACTTCTAAGACTGACATTCACCAAAAAAAGGTATTGTTATCATTTTGGTGGGATTACAAAGGCATAGTCAACTTTGAGCTGCTGCCACGATGTCAGACCATAAATTCAGAGGTTTACATTCGACAATTGACAAATTTAAATGATACCATCCAAGAAAAACGACCGGAACTAGCCAATAGCAAAGGAATTGTCTTTCACCACCATAATGCCAGGCCCTCCCCATCTTTAGCCACTGGACAAAAACTACTGGAGCTAGGCTGGAATGTTTTGCTGCACCCTCCATATAGTCCCAAACTAGCTCCAAATAATTATCATTTTTTCCGATTCCTAAAAAATTTTTTAAACGGACAAAAATTCCAAAACGACAATGAGGTCAAAACTGCATTGGAGCAGTTTTTTGCTCCTAAAACTAAAGAGTTGTATAAAAAAAGGAAAATGATACCACCCGAAAAATGTCAAAAGGTCACTAATAATAATAAACATAATATAATAGATAAAAATAATTTGACATAATTAATAAATCGTTTTTTGTTTTCTTAAAAAATTCGTAATTATTTATTTGCCAACCCAATAATATGTACGGACGAATGGTTACGTTATGTATATAAATATGAAACGCATATTTCGTTATTATTATTATTATTATTATTATTTGTTTAAATAAAAAAGAAACGAATTAATATTAAAATATATATATATATATATATATATATATATATATATATATATATATATATATATATATATATGTATATACATATACAAAATTTAGATTTTTTTTGGAAAAAAAATGGAAATAAAATGAGGGGGGAGGGGAGTGTACGAATAAGAGAGAAAAATATTTAACCTTTCGGCTAAATTTTTTTCCCGGGTCACAAAAAAAAAAAAAAATTGAAATTTTCGGGTTTTTGTGCAAATAATAAAAAAAAAATTACGGCCCAACGAAATATTTTTTTTAGTTTAAAAATAATAATAATAATAATAATAATAATAATAATAATGAAAATCTTTTTTTTTCCTACGTCACGTAATGTAGAATTAAAAAAAAAAAAAAAAAATTTTTTTAAAACGTGGTTTTTTTTCGGAGATTGTTTTTCCTTGTTTTCTTTTTAATTTGTTTTTAATTACCGGTTTGGCTCTTTATATTAAAAAATAATTTTTTCAAAAATTTTTCCCTGTTCGTTTTTCCTTTTGAAAACATTTTTTTTTTTTTTTTGTTTAAATTTTATTAATGTAGGAATAAAAGATATGTTGAATGGATACGTTTTCGTTGTAGTAATTTTTTGATAAAATAATAAATGAAATTAATATTGGACAAGAGAGAAAAAGCACCCACACACCCTTAATTTGTCTCTCTCTCTCTCTCTCTCACACACACACTTGCTGTCTCTGTTTCTCACACACACACACACACATTCAACAAACACCCAACCACTCATACACATCATTTTCTTTCTCTCTGACAAACACACACTTTTACTGTCTTACATACACAAACACTTATTCACACCTAAACTCATACTTTCTTTCTTTCTCTCTCTCTCACACACACATACAAACACACGTACTTTTTTCCTTTCTTTCTTTCTTTTTCTTACACATACACACACTCACTTTTGCTGTTTTACATAAATAAACACGTATTCACACTCACACTCATACTTTCTCTCTCTCTCTCTCTCTCACACACACACCTACAAACACAAATACTTTCTTCCTTTCTTTCTCTCTTTCTCTTACACATATACACAACACATACTTTCTTTCTCTCTTTTCTCTCTTTCTTTCTCACACACACAAACTTTTGCTGTCTTATATAAACAAACACCTATCCACACACACACACACACACACATATACTTTCGTTCTTTCTTTCTTTCTTTTTCTCTTTCTCACACACACAAGCTCCTATCCACACATACACCCACACACACACACTTTTGCTCTCTTACATAAACAAACATCTATCCGCACCCACACAGAGAGAGAGAGAGGTATAAGTGTTAAGTGTGATAGTGATTAATTGTAACGGATAATTTAAATTCAAACAAAAAATTATTATTCCGAATTCGTTTTCTATTTAATTAAATACACTTAAAACAATAGAATTGAATTTATTTCTATAATTAATGATTTAACAAAAAAAAAAAAAAACCTCGATGATTGCTTTTACCACTAATCAAAACTAGAAAAAAAAAAAATTAATAAACATTAAAATTATCGACATCGTATCGTCGGCCATTTTTTTTTGTTTGTTATATATATACAGTTTTCATTTTTTCACGATATTAATCAAAAAAAAAGGGAAAAAGGAAAAAAAAGGAAAAATTATTCGAAAAACGAATTAATAAGTTTTTTTTTTTTGATAATTAAATTCATTCAGATAAAACCTTTGTAAAATTTAATTTAATATTATTATTATTATTATTATTATTATTATTATTATTAGTTTTTCGATACTTTTTTTAAATAACGATAATTCCATTAAGATATTTTTTTTATAAAAAAAAAAATCGAATAATCGAAATCGGAAAATTATTTTTTTGTAAATCCTGTCGACGGCAGCAAAAATTTTGGCCAACTAAAATAAAATAAAAAAATTTTTTTTTTTTTTTTTTAATTTCTGTTGATGATGGAATCGATTTTATTTTTAATACCGTAAACTAATTAGATTAGGAACCTTAATTATAAATATAATGAAATTTTTTTTTTTTTAAACGGAAACGGAAATAGTTTTATTGCCCGAGACTTTTTTTATTACGTCTTGTTTTTTTTTTTTTTGGTAAAATTAAATTTTTTCCGAACGGATTTTCAAACAATAATAAAATAAACATTTGATATTTTTTGATTTATTTATTGGCGAATGAATGAATGAACGAATGAATGAATTAAATAATGAATGAATAAATGAATGAATGAATGAATGAAATTTAATTTTAAAACTACGTGAAAATTTTTTTACTTTTATTATTATTTTTTTTTCCACACTTAATTTTCCGATAGAATTTTCAATATTTGTTCAAACGGAAAAAGGAAAACCCTTGTAGTAATAATAATAATAATAATAATAATTTACTTTCTTTTTTTTTTGTATTCGTATATTTGTAAATTAAATCGTTAATGATAATTATCGACGAAATGTTTTTTTTTTTTCCCCCGTTCAAATTCTTTAAAGGTTTTTTTTTTTTTTTATTGACACGTTTAAATTTTCTATCGACACTTTTACAATTAAAATAAATTTTTTTTTTTTAAAATCAATGGTTGTTTTAAAAAAATTTTTACATTTTGTTTTCACGAAATTTTATTTAAAAACTATCGATTTGATCGATTGGTGTTTGTTTGTTGTGATTTGTTTGAATGAAAATGTTTGTTATTGTGAATAATGACCACGTGATAATGACGATGATGGTGATTGTGATGGTGATAATGGTGATGATTGTGATGGTGATGATGGTGATGATTGTGATGGTGATGACGGTGATGATGGTGATGTTGATGATGTTGATGATTTTGATGGTGGATGGTGATGATTGTGATGGTGATGACGGTGATGATGGTGATGTTGATGATTTTGATGGTGGATGGTGATGATGGTGATGATTGTGATGTTGTGAATTTATTCCTCGTTCGTGGGTAGTTCAATCAACAATAAAAACAAAAGAAAGAAAAAAATTGTTGTTGTTGTTGAAAACGATATCGACAAAATGTTGAATATATTGTTGAGGAAAAATTAAACTTTTTTTAACGGAAATTAATATTTAGGTAAAAAAAAAATTATATTTTAGCTTACTGATACGTAAGATGGTAAAAATTTTAAAAAAATGACGTCATTATTATTAAAAAATTGATGCGGTAAATTTTTTCAGATGTTTTTTTTTCTTGCAGAATTTTCGGTTTCATTCATTCAATCAATCAATTGTTTAACAAAATGATAAAATTTAAAAAATTTAAAACTCCCCCCCCAAAAAAAAAAAACAAATTTTATATTTTTTAAATAAGATTTTAATCGTGGCATTATCAATTATCATGATCACCGATTTGGTAATTTTCAAAAAAAAAAAAAAAAAGAGGGGGAAAAAATATAAAATAATAGTTTTCAACTAAACATTAACCAAAAAAAATAAAAATTTTTTATATTGTCGTCGCTTTTTTTTTTACGACAGCAAAAAAAAAATAAATTTTTATTTTTGCTCGCAAAAATTATTTTTTATTTTTTTTATTTCGAGCGGCCATGAAATTCATTTCGAATCTTTTTTTTTTCTTTATTTCTACGATTTTCAATAAAACAAAAAAAGGGGGAAAAAAAGAAAAAAAAAACGTTGCACGCGTTTGTCTTGCGGTTTTTCTATTCTGATTTTGAGTTTAAAACGTTTGTAGAAAAAGAGAGAGAGAGAGAGAGAGGCACTAAGAAACAGACAAAAAGAGAGAAAGAGAAATAGGGAGAGACACAGAGAGGGGGACAGAAACAGAAGGAAAGAGAAAGAGAGAGACAGAAAGAGAGACAGAGAGAGAGAGATTTTTTTAGGGTAATAATCTAATAATAAAGAGTGAGAGAGAGATAGAAAGAAAAGGGGACAGACAGACAGTGAAATTTTTTTTTTGGGGGAGAAAATATAAAAGAGTAGCGCAAACATAAATTAAAATTTTAATAATAATAATAATAATTTTATATTAATTATATATTAAATAAGGTTATATAATTTAAATTTTTGAACTTACAAAAAAAAAAACATTTTAAAATTTCGCAGCAATTAATTATGACGTCACGGGTTTCGTAGTGGCTAATTTACCATTTTTCCTTTTTCTTTCCCTCCCCCTGTTTATTTTAAATTTAAATTTTTTTTCATCGTTTATCCTTTTAACCTCGAGTGCATTTCCTTTCCTTCCTTTTTCCCGAAGGGGGGTATAATCTTTGAGGAGAAGGGGAGGGGATATAAACGACTCAAAATCGGATTTATTCGGTCATGAAAAATAATGTTTTTTTGTTCAAAGTTTTGAGTTTGACCATATTTTACACGTGTGAGAGTGTTTTAGGCGATATTAAAAAAAAAAGTTAAAAAAGGTTTTTTCCCCCTCCCCTCTCCCCCTAGCAAATTTACTTTTTTTTTTTTACACTCTTATGGCCGTTTAGGGTAATTAAAGTCAGAAAAATAGTAATTTATTTTTCGTTTTACTATTTATTATTAAAGCTAAGCCGTAATAAATCATTTGGGTTTGTTTTTGCGATATCGCGAAAACTTAATTTTTATCTTTTCTCCTCTCTTCTCTCAACCTAAATTTATAGAAACTATTATAATGTAACATGGGGATAGAAAAAAATTATTATTATTATTATTCTCGTAAATATGTCGGATTTGATTTTTTCTTTTTGTTTAACTTAGGTATTCACCTTAGAAATGATTTTAATTAAGAAAAATTTAATTAATTTAATGTCTGAAAAAAAAAATGGCGAGTTTTTGAATTAGATAGAGAAGTAAGTTGAAAACGTTTTTTTTTCTGGGCGCGACTCTTTTAAAAAAAAAAAGGTGCGTGAGTGCGCGTGGGTTTTTTTTTCCCTCGTGAAAAAGGGGATCAAAGTCAATTTTAATACGGGCGGGGACAACCTGTTGAAATTAAAAAGGCGGAAATAAAATTACAATTGCTAGGAAAACCGCATGAAAAATTTTCACTGGGTAATCCATACTAATTTGCGGTTTTCTTTTTTTTTTTTTTTAACTGTATCGAGAGAGGGGAGAGGGGGGGAAATTTAAATTTTTTGAAATCTTTTGATCAATATACTCGTAAGAAAGAAGTTAATAAGAAAATAAATTTTTTAATATTTACCTTCGTGCAATAAAATTTATGCGAATCGTTGAAATCAATAAAAGAAAAAAAAAATTTTCCTTTAGACTTAAGGTGTGTCATCGAAAATTTTCCTTTTTTTTTTTTCAGAATCCAAGTAATGAAATGAAATTTTAAAATGAAGAAAAAAAACATAGAGAGAAAGAAGAAAAGAAAGAGGAAGAGAGAGAGAAAGAGGGGGAAAGGGGGAAAAGGAAAAAGAGTCAATTTAAATTTTTTTTTTTCAATGAGGATTTTTTCAAAAAAAAAAAAAAATTTGAAATCTTTTGTAAGGTAAAATATTTTTTTTGAATTTTTTTTTTTTTAAATTTTCTTACAATAAAAAAATTTTTTTTTTTTTTTTTGGGAAATCGCGGAAAATTTTTTACGTTTTTTTTTTTTTGCTATGTCGTCGATTCCAGCAAGTTTTTTTTTTTTTTTTTTTTTTTTTTTTTTTTTTTTTTTTTATAAATGTAAACACGAATTGACGACCGTGACGACCGATGACAATTTAAAATGCGAAACGATCCGCAACGTAAAAAAATTTTTATTTTTATGTAAAATCAGATAATAAAAAAATTTTCCGAAAAAAAAAACAAAACTATACTATCCTCAAGAAAAAAAAAAAGAAAATTATTTTTAAATTTTATTATATTATTATTATTATTATTATTATTATCGTTATCATTAATAATACTCAAATTGAAAATATTAAAAAAAAGAAGAAAATGAAGAATGAAAAATGGAGTCTGGAAAATCTGGAAAAATTTAATAAAAAATATATTTAATTATAAAATATATATATGAACAAACAAATACATTCGTTCGTTAGCATTATTATTATTATTTATTTGAATAAAATGAAGACCGCATTGTTACCAACTTAATAGAAAACATTTTCAGGTATTTTTTTTTTTTGTTTAAAAAAAAGTTTCGACGAATGACGTTTTTTTTGTTTTTTTTTTTTTTCATATAATTTTTCCGGTTCGATTATTTCGATAAGAAAATTTTTTAGTTTTAATTCAATGAAAATTATTTAACAACAAAAAAAAGGGGAAAAAAAGGAAAAATATAAAAGGAATAAAAATAAAGGAGAAAAATAAAGAGAAAAAAATGTGTCCGCGTTAACCGTTTTAAGTGATAACAAACAATAATAAATATTAAAAGAAAAAAAAAAGAGAAACGAAATCGTATAAAAAGAGTGAGAGAGAGAGGGAGAGAGAGAGAGAGAAAAGGGTTTAAATGTAAAATAATAATATCATTTACATGAAGTAGTAGTAGTGATAGTGGTAGTCGAGAAGGAAAATTCTAGAAAAAAAAAATTTTTTTTTTTTTTTTCATTTGTTCGATTCACAATGGTAAAAATAAAATGTGAAACAAAGTTTGTATTATTCACCTTGGAGCGAGATTCGGTTTTCTCGTTTGAAAACCTTTCAGTGTCGACAAAACGCTCGCTCTTGTTAGATGTCTATCGTGTTTCGTTAGAAAAATAAAATTGTTTTTTCTTTTTTTTTTTTTTACGTTCGCGTTCATACGTTCGTTCGTTCGTTCGTTCGTTTGTGTATTTCTATTCGTAATTAACTTATAATATATTCGACTGCGTGAGTGTGGCGTGCGTGCGTGCGTGCGTAAGTTCGAGTGCGTAACGAAATATTTTTTACTCTCGCGTTTCGCGTCATGTTTTTCCCGAACGTTTTTTTAAAACAAAAAAAAAAAAAAAGTACTCGTAAATGATAAGAAAGTGACGTTAACGTTGTTATCATCATCATCATCATAACGTTTTTGTTTTATTATTTTTTCATTGGTTATGGAAAGAAGAAATTAAGTAAGCATATTATTATTATTATTTTTTTATTTTATTTTGTTTTCTTAAAAGATAAATTTGATTTTTTATTTCTCTCTCTTACTCTCTCTCTCTCTCTCTCTCTTTCTTTTCTTTCTTTTTTTATAAATTAGATTGTGTGTGTGTGTTTTTTTTTATTTATTTATTGAATTAATAAAAAAAAGTTTTTTTTTTTTTTCTATTGAATTCTAGAAAAAATAATGTTTTTTTTTTTTTTGCATGAAATCGAAATGATTAATTTTAAAATGTTTTTTTTTTTTTTTTTTTTTTTTTTTACGGACTCGCTCTACTTATTTTTCAAATTTTAAATTTTGATTCGGAAAACTTTATTATTATTATTATTATTATTATTATTTCGACTTCCTTTCTTATTTTTCTTTTCTTACACTTCTCTTCCCCCCCCCCCCTTCGACAATGAAAAAAAAAAAAAAGAAAAGTTTAATAGGAGAAAAAAAGTTATATGAATTTTGAAAAAGTTGTCATTTTCAAATAATAACCCCTTATTATTATTATTATTATTATTATTATTATTATTATTATTATTATTATTATTATTATTATTATTATTATTATTATTATTATTATTATTATTATTATTATTTTAATTTTGTTTTAAAATTTTTATAGAGAGAGAGAGTTTTTTTCACACCTCCCCCTCGTACCCCCCCCCTAAGAAAATATGTTACTTGTGAAATATAATGAAAAATTTATTTCCACTAAAAATTTTTTTTAAAGGTTTATTATTTTGGGGGGAGGGGGCGAGGTGAGGGTGAGCATGATCGGAAACCTTTTGAAAAATAAACCGGAAGTCTAGTAGTTTTCGAAATTGATGAAAATTCTAAAAACGAGATCTCATACCGGATGTATTATACAATTAATTTATGAATTTTTCATTATATTTCCGTTTTAATTTAATTAAAAAAAAAGGAAAAATTTATTATTATTATTATTATTATTATTATTATTATTATTATTATTATTATTATTATTATTATTATTATTATTAAAATACGTAAAATTAACACGTTTCGCATTCGTTTTTTTTTTTTTTTTGTAATGTTGGTAAATGTGTCGAGTTAAACAAAAACAAAGCGATTAAATTTTGACTTTTATTATATTATTATCAAAAAAAAAAAATACGCGAATGGGATTACAGTTATTAATATTATTATTAATATTTTTTCTCGACATTTTTCGGTTAAATTGAAACGTAAAATTATTTTTGGGTACGATATTACCAACTTTACAAACGCAAAAAAAAAAAAAAATGTCAAGTGTTGTTTTAATTTAAAAACTCGTCGAAATGTTTTTCCTTTTTAAAAAATTACGAAAAAAAAAAAAAAATTAATTACTCCGCATTTATAACACGCGAATCGGGTCGGAGAGCACAAAGGTATTTTTCCAGATGGTTTCCAGGTGGTTTTCCTGTGGTTTTATTATTATTATTATTATTTTTTTTTTTATTAAATAAATTGTCGCACATTAAAAAGGTAAAAACCGTTTCGAAAAAGAAATTCGATATGACGCGAGATAAGTTGGAAAAAAAAAATTTTTTTTTTTTTTCGAATTTGAAGATTTTTAAAGATTTAATCATGATGTTGTGTGTTGTTGTAAAATTCGTTGTCGAAATTCTACAGAAAAACAAAAGTTGAAAGTTTTTTTTTTTTCGAAAAATGAAAAAAGGAAAAAGAGGAGGAGATGGGATGGGGGGTGGGGGTAAAAGAAAAAAGTTGAAAAAAAAAAGCGAAACGATAAAATAATATTTTCGATTTTTCTGAAAAATTTTTTTTTCCAAAACATTAAAACAAATTTAATTGTTTTTGATTTTTTTTTAAATTACACGAAAAAATTCTTTATCATGAAGTGTAAAATTCTATAATTTATTTTTTTTAATCGAAATAATTCACCGATTGAAATCATTTTGAAAATCAATCGAATAAAAATTGACTAAAATTGATCGGAAACGATAATTGGCATCAATGTCGTATTTAACTCAAAAAAAATTTTGTTTTCATTTGACAAAAACCACGTGGTTTTAAAAAATTACGTCATCGCATTCTACGAGAATTTTCCTCGCTAATAATTCTACCTGCGAATTACGTCACACAATCTTAACGTAGCAAAATCGGAAATTATTTTTACGGAAAGCGGAAGTGAATGAATTAAAAATAAAAATAAAAAAATTTTTTTTGTTAATAATTTAATAAATCAAAAAAAGAGATTATCGACATGACGGATTAAGATTGAAAAAAGGAAAATTAAAATTTTTATTAGGAAAATACAAAGATTAAAAAATATTTTATTTGTGTCGGATAATGTCGCATTTCGCGTCTTTGATTAACCTTTTACAATTGTGCGCATATAAATCACGATGAGATATCTCTTCAGATACATAAATATATATCAAAACATTTATGCCGCACAATAATAATAATAATAAAATGTATTTAAATTTTACTTTTTTATTATAAAGAAAAGTGGCATCATTAATTAATCATTGAAAAGTTTTCTTTTCAAAATTTTATATATATACAAAAAAGAAAAAGGAAAAAGGAATTAAAAGGAAAATAAATTTTACGTCGAGTAATTACATTTACAAAAGTTAAAAACAACCCTCTGGATGCACTGGATATTTTTCTTATTATTATTATTATTATCATTATTATTTTAACAAAACTCGGATGTGCTTCATAAATTACTTTATTGCAAGTTGAACAAAAAAAAAAACAAAAAAACTTTTATGGATTATTTATGGAAATTTTTACTAATAAAATTAAATTGAGATTCAAAATTCGACTTTATTTTTTTTTTTTTTTATTCGCGAACGGGAAAAAAATCCGATTCTGAAAATGTAAAAAGGTGAACGATGGGGTTGGGGAAGGGAGAGAAGGGAGGAGGAGAACGTAACGGAACCGCCCCCCTCCTCCGTATTCATCCGCGATGATATCCAAAAGAAAAAAATTATTTCGGCGGAATGTAATTCGTTGGAAATTAAAGGGAATGAATGGTAATAACAATAATTATTATTATTATTTTATTACGGAAGACGGGGGGAAGGGGTGGAGGAGGAAGAGGATTAAAACCGCTGTCGTGTGAAAGAAGAAAACGACAGGAGAAAAAAAAGGTTTTATAAAGTCGAAAAAGGTTTGAAAACGACGAACGAAAATGCCGACGGATATAATTAAAAATAAAAATATTTTACATCATCCGGTTAATTATTATGATTATCATTATCGTAAAAAAAGGAATCGTAAGAAAAAGTTCTAGAATTTTATAGACTATACTAAAATATGAAGAAGAAGAAGCAGAAGAAAAAATAAGTTTCGAAAGAATTGAATAATAAATTTAATGATTTGAACCTTGTGTCCCGCGAGAAAAATATCACGATTGAAATTCTACGATCAAATCCTATTGAGAATTCTTCGTAAAACCGTTTCCGGAAAGAGAAAAAATAATAATAATAAATTGAAAAATGGCCGAACCGGACGACGGAAATATGAAAGAAAATAATAATAATAATAATAAAGAAATGATGATTTCGCGTGACGTAATTAATAACGAATAATTTTTTTTTACGTTTTTTCATTATCCGTGTTAAATCGTGTATTAAGAAAAAAAAAAAAAAATTATTTTCCATGAATCAAATTTAAATTATAATTTCATTTTATTTTCTTCTGCCACGTGAAAAAAAAAAAAAAATTAATTTCTAGGTGAGGAGAAGAAAAAGAAAAAGAAAAAAATGTTGCAAGACTTGAATAATTGATAATAATAAATTTTTTTTTGTTTTCTCGGAAGATGAATAAGAATTTTCTTAGATGGAAAATTTTCTAATAAAAATGTTGTTATGTTTACAAAACGTGGCAGAAGACGTTTGCACATCACCGCCTTGTATAATATCTTTTTATACAAATATTTCAAGCATTAGATTCTTTTTATTCTTTTGTAAAACATTTAAATGATTTTTCTTTTTCGTTTTTGTTTTTTTTTGTTTGTGTTTTAAATTAAATTTAACGTTAAAAATTAATTTTACATCCATTTAACAAAATGGCTGACCTTTTCATAATAATAATTAATTTTGAGTTTAAAAAAAAATCCGGAGTTTTCAAATTAGAAATGTGTGTGTGTGTGTGTGTGTAAAACAATATTAGAATGTCATATTATTAATGTACGAGACAA
>NW_002987866.1:128686-133357 GCF_000006295.1 Pediculus humanus corporis | reverse complement strand
TCATTGTAAGAAAAAGTTAAATTTTGTCTTATCATAAGTTTTAACAACAACAACAACAACAACAAAAAATTGTTTTATCGTTATTGAAGAGGAGAAGGAGAAGGAGGAGGAAAAATTATAAAAAAAATTGATTTTGTATCAATGACAAAAGTTAAAAATTTACGAAAAGTGATAATAATAATAATAAAAATAATACGAACCATGGCAACGTTTTTATGAATTCATAAAACAATAAAAAGAAAAAAAAAAGAACATTCGAGAAAATGGAAAATTGAAAAAAAAAAAAAAGACTTTTTAAAACAAGTGACGTTTTATTAGAATTCGACTAAATTTAAATTTTTACGTTTATTCATGCATATTCGTATTTGTTATTTTGTTTGTTGTTGGTTGTTGTTGTTGTTGTTATTGTTATTTTCGATGAATTTATAAACTTTCGATTTATTAATTCGATTGGAAAAAAAATTTGTTTTCGAAATTCGATCGTCGTCGTCGTTCGTCGTAATAATTATAACGATAGTAAACATTATTAAGTTAAATGAACTCGGAACGACTAAAATTTTTAGTTTATGAATTAAACTATCGATGTATTTTCTTATCAGATAAAAAAGGAAAATGGAAAAGGTTCATTGCTGGGAAAAAAAAAGAATTTATTATTTTTATGCCATCGTAAAAAAAAAAAAAAAAACTTTTTTTTCTTTTTTTGGTTCGGCGTTAAAAACAATCAAAATTACGGGTTGGGAGGGGAAGGGGACTCGGAGGGGGGAGGAGGTGGGAGAGAAAGAGAGAGAGAAAAAAAGAATTTGAAAAAAAAAAATTTTCCAGTTTTATTTTTATTTTCTATTCGTGTTATCACACTGTTATCATACTGAAAATGTCGTTTCTTTTTTAATCTTAAAAACCGTCTATCGAAATGACTCGCGAATTATTATTATTATTATTATTATTATTATTATTATTATTATTATTTAAATTTTCTTATTCGATTTTTATCGTTGGAAAAATATTTCTTTAATCAAATCATAACATTTAATTTTATTTTTTTGTTGTTATGATTGTTGTTTGTTATTTTTTTGTTATGTTGGTTGTTTGTTATGTTGTTGTTGTTATTGTTGTTGTAGTTGTAGATTTTATTTTGAAATTTACTATAACGTAAAGTTTAAAAAAAAAATTTAAAATGGAAAAACATCGAATGTTTTTATATATATATATATGCAAAAAGTTCGAAAAGGAAAAATTAATAATGATAATAATAATAATAGTAATAATGGAAAATGTAGGTTAGGTTAAGAGTTAAGAGAAGAAAGAGATAGAGAGAGAGAGAGAGAGAGAGAGAGAGGAAAAATATAAAAGGGATAAAAAAGGAAACAAGGTTATTAAATATTGTTCCTAATTGAAAAGGTTGATTATCGGTTGTTTTGCTTTTAGTCGTTGCCTTTTTTTCCTGTAGTGGTTTCATCGGTTTAAATTCTCGGATTTTTGTTTGTTTCGTTAAAAAAACAACAACAACAATCGATTGTTAAAAACAATCTTTAATAATATTATTTAATCTTTTTTATTTTTTATTTTTAACATAGACTTTTCAAAAAAGAAAACAAAAACGAAAAAAATTTTTTGAAATTTATATTTATTGATTTTTATTTTTTACCTCGCGAAATCTAGAAAAAATATGTCGATAAAATTTGATATTTTTTTATTTTTCCCTCTCTCTCTCTCTCTTTTTTGTTGACAAAATATGATTTTTCCAGAACCTTCGAGATAGAAAAGAAAAAAAAAATTTTTTTATCTTTTTTTTTTTCGCGAAACGCATAACTCTTGTTTTTTTCCTTTCGAAGAATTAAATAAAAGTGAAAATAAGAAAGAAAGAATGAGTAAAAAGAGAAAGACAAAGAAACAAAAACAAACAGGAAAATAATCGTTGTTGTTGTTGCGGTTGTTGACCTTGTAAAGATTTTTTTTTTTTGATTTATTTATTGTAATCTTATTACGAATTGAAATTCAATGAAAAGAAAAAGAAAAAAAAAAGGAAAAACCACCTCGTCGGCTCCCGTATTCTTCATTTTTACTACTTCCTCTACCCCCATCCCCACCCCCCTGGTGGAAAAACGTGACTGGAAACGTTTTTATTTTTGTTTTAAAAAATTTTTTTTTTTAAATTACGAAAAAATTTAAGTTTTTTTTTTTTTTGCAAAATAACAAAAAAACAAAAACAAAAACAATATGTCTGACATTTCATCGATTTTCTTTTTTTTTTTTTTTTTCGATGTCGTATTAAAGGGTGGAGAGGAAGGAAAGGTGGGAAAAATAAAAAAAAATTTTTTAAATGAAAATTTCTCACGACTCATTTCGATTTTTTTTTTTTTTATAAATCCCTTGAGGGAATTTTCATTTCCGGTTGAAAAAAAAAAAAAAAAATTTTATATTATATAAACTCGGTTTTTTTGTATCGAAGTCTTTAAATTAATGGTCAAAGTTTTAAAACAAACTTTTTTTTTTTTTAAATTTTTTATTATCTCCTCCTTCCCCTATACCTTCTCTCTCTCCTCCATCTCGTTTTTTATTTCCGGTATAATAATAATATTATAAATGAAAATGAATGAATAATTGAACATCCGGATGTATTGAAAAGGGATATGATTTTTATTAAAAATTACTCTGTACAAACAAAATCGACGATTTATCGATTTTTTTTATTTTTATTTAAAAGTAAAGTTTCAACTCTTCCGTTTCCGGTTTTTCTTTTAATATATATATAAAATTCTTTTGTTATGTTTATTTATTTATTTTTTTTAATTAATGATGATTAAATCATTATTATTGACTCGGTAAGTTGATGATGAGTTTGCATTTAATAATATATTTTAATCAAATTTTCCGCGCGTAAAATTTTAAGATTTGTTTTTTACTTACATAAAAATAATTTACTTTTTATTTATTTTTATCGCAATTTTAAAATGTTGAGAAAACAAATTTTTTATAATTATTATTATTATTATTATCGTCTTAACTTTTAATAGGAAAACCGTTTTATGTGTTTATCGAAAATCCAGGTCTATATCGGATTCCTTAGAGATAAATGATTTGCTTTAGTTGGCGGTGGCGGTGGCGGTGGTGGGGAAGAACGTGGGTCGTTTTTACACACAACGCGACTTCCTGTACGATTTTTTCTTTTTAAATTTAGAAATTACGGGATGGTTTCCGGTGCTCCCCACTATGACCGGGACTGTGATCTCTAAATTTCTGTATTTTAATGATTTTTTGGCTGCTTGGTGTTTTTTTTCCGCCGGTACGAATATTTCATTTTGTTTAAATCAATTGTCTTACAATGATATCCGGTTTGTTGGTTGATGGTTGACGCAGTTCTGTCCGTTTGTCGGTTTGTTGCCCCTAAACAGTTGTGCATGCGCCCACTGTGTCGAATCTAAGCTCAGTAAAAGTATTTGGAGATTTTTTATTGGCTTTTTAAACATTCACGTTTCGTCAATATCGAACTACCGGAAATGGTTAATGGTTGTTTCCGATTGCGATTGTCAACATTTGTCGGAACTTTAACCTTCTTCGTATATCTTTTGATCTTGCGTACAGCTGTAATAAATGGTTCTGCTTAAATTTTTTTCCCTTTTCATCTTCATATTATTATTATTATCATCATTTTTATAGTCACGACGTAAATGAAAAGAAAATTTTTTTTTCTTTTTTTTTTTAAAAAAAGTGTGAAGAAATAAAAAAAACACGGAAGTAAAAAAAAATTTTTTTTTTTTTATAAATGTCTCGATATCAATGCTAAAAAGCTTTTTCAAAATGTCTGCCATTAAAAAAAAAAAAAAAAAAAAAAAAAAATGAATTTTTTATAAAAAAAATTTATCATTATTATTGTAACGATTTGATTTTTTTTATGAAAAATATGAAAAAAAAAAAAAAAAAAAAAGTTTTTTTTTTTTTTTGGAAAAGTTTTTCGTTTGAAAGCGTCAGACACATATGAAAAAATAAATATATAAATAAATAAAAATAAATAACTTTTTAAATCGAACCACTTAAAAAAGAATGATGGAATGATAGAATGAATGAATGAATGAATGAATGAGACAATTACATTGATAAATCAGGAAAAGAGAATGTTTAAGTGTTGTTGTGGTTGATGGATAAAAAAAAAAAAAAACTTTTTTTCTGTCGTCGTATTCATCCTGAAATGAATAAAAAAAACAGTTTGTGAGACAGAGATAGAAAGAGTCCGACATACAAAAAGGAAAAAGAAGAGAGAGAGAGAGAGAGAGAGAGAGAGAGAGAGAGAGAATGATGGTAATATTTTAGCCGCATTCGAATTTTATGTGGTGAAAAGTTAATTTTGTCGAATTTTTGACACACTCAATTTTTTTCCTGGTCATTTTTCCGCCATTTTTATAAAAAAAAATTTAAAGTTTCCTTTTTTTTTTTTGTTTGATAAAAAATCAAAAATGGTTTTTGTCCTTTTTTAAAATAAAAAAAAAAAAAAAATGGAATCAACGTTTTTTATCTTTAGCTAAATTTTAATTTATATAATTGTTCTTAAATAATATTATTATTATTATTCTCACATATCATTCACGACGATTCGTCTTGATCTTGTCGGAGTTTTTTTTTTTTTTTTCAAAATTTATTCCAGGTTTCTATCCCTAAGGAATATCAGTGATGCTC